>NW_026281016.1:0-45000 GCF_023373465.1 Oncorhynchus keta | reverse complement strand
CAAAGGCAAAGTCCACAAACAACAAGAGTGCTTTTACAATTGGCAAAATACACACATTTCTTTCAACAGGGTCGTGGGGTGAGACAGGGATGCAGCTTAAGCCCCACCCTCTTCAACATATATATCAACATATAACGAATTAGTGAGGGCACGAGAACAGTCTGCAGCATCCGGCCCTACTAGAATCTGAAGTCAAATGTCATACCTTGGCCTAAACATCAGCTCCACAGGTAACTTCCACAAAGCTGTGAATGATCTCAGAGAGACAAGGCAAGAAGGGCCTTCTATGCCATCAAAAGGAACATAAAATTTGACATACCAATTAGGATCTGACAAAAAAAATACTTGAATCGGTCATTGAGCCCATTGCCCTTTATGGTTGTGAGGTCTGGGGTCCGCTCACCAACCAAGAATTCACAAAAGGGGTAAACACCATATTGAGACTCTGCATTCTGAAAAAGAGAGAGAGAGAGAGACACAGAGAGAGTGAGAGAGATACAGAGAGAGTGAGAGAGAGAGAGAGAGAGAGAGAGAGAGAGAGAGAGAGAGAGAGAGAGAGAGAGAGAGAGAGAGAGAGAGAGAGAGAGAGAGAGAGAGAGAGAGAGAGAGAGAGACAGAGAGACAGAGAGACAGAGAGACAGAGAGAGAATGGAGAGCAAGAGGGATATATATATATAGAGAGAGAGATTAAGAAAGGAGGGAGATTTTATACTTGGACACCATTAGTGTTATTGGAGTTTGTGTGCATGTCAAATAAAATAAAATGTTATTGTTTGTGTACACAACATTTCAGATGTTATTGTGGATGTAGAGAAATGCTCCAACAGTGCAGTTGTATCTAACAATTCACAACAATACACACAAATCTCCCCCCACAAAAAAAAGTAATTAAGAAATATCAGTATGAGCAATATCAGAAACTGGAATATAAATATATATAATATGAATATGTATAATATAAATATATATAATATAAATATATATATACTATAAATATATATCGTATGAATATATATAATATAAATATAAATATATATAATATTAATATGGTTGGTCTCAATGGTTCATCTGTAGACGTTTGTGAGGGTTTTAGGTGCCAATCCACATTTCTTCAGAGTCCTGAGGTTGAAGAGGTCTTCACCAAACTGTCTGTGTGGATGGAGTCCTGAGGTCTTCACCAAAGAAGTCCATAGAGTCCCTGACGTCTCGTCTCTGAACCGTTAAACCGTTTTAAAGTCCACTAGAGTCCCTGACGTCTCGTCTCTGAGCCGTTAAACTGTTTTAAAGTCCACTAGAGTCCCTGACGTCTCGTCTCTGAGCCGTTAAACCGTTTTAAAGTCCACTAGAGTCCCTGACGTCTCGTCTCTGAACCGTTAAACTGTTTTAAAGTCCACTAGAGTCCCTGACGTCTCGTCTCTGAGCCGTTAAACCGTTTTAAAGTCCACTAGAGTCCCTGACGTCTCGTCTCTGAGCCGTTAAACCGTTTTAAAGTCCACTAGAGTCCCTGACGTCTCGTCTCTGAGCCGTTAAACCGTTTTAAAGTCCACTAGAGTCCCTGACGTCTCGTCTCTGAGCCGTTAAACCGTTTTAAAGTCCACTAGAGTCCCTGACGTCTCGTCTCTGAGCCGTTAAACCGTTTTAAAGTCCACTAGAGTCCCTGACGTCTCGTCTCTGAGCCGTTAAACCATTTTAAAGTCCACTAGAGTCCCTGACGTCTCGTCTCTGAGCCGTTAAACCGTTTTAAAGTCCACTAGAGTCCCTGACGTCTCGTCTCTGAGCCGTTAAACCGTTTTAAAGTCCACTAGAGTCCCTGACGTCTCGTCTCTGAGCCGTTAAACCGTTTTAAAGTCCACTAGAGTCCCTGACGTCTCGTCTCTGAGCCGTTAAACCGTTTTAAAGTCCACTAGAGTCCCTGACGTCTCGTCTCTGAGCCGTTAAACCGTTTTAAAGTCCACTAGAGTCCCTGACGTCTCGTCTCTGAGCCGTTAAACCGTTTTAAAGTCCACTAGAGTCCCTGACGTCTCGTCTCTGAGCCGTTAAACCGTTTTAAAGTCCACTAGAGTCCCTGACGTCTCGTCTCTGAGCCGTTAAACCGTTTTAAAGTCCACTAGAGTCCCTGACGTCTCGTCTCTGAGCCGTTAAACCGTTTTAAAGTCCACTAGAGTCCCTGACGTCTCGTCTCTGAGCCGTTAAACCGTTTTAAAGTCCACTAGAGTCCCTGACGTCTCGTCTCTGAGCCGTTAAACCGTTTTAAAGTCCACTAGAGTCCCTGACGTCTCGTCTCTGAGCCGTTAAACCGTTTTAAAGTCCACTAGAGTCCCTGACGTCTCGTCTCTGAGCCGTTAAACCGTTTTAAAGTCCACTAGAGTCCCTGACGTCTCGTCTCTGAGCCGTTAAACTGTTTTAAAGTCCACTAGAGTCCCTGACGTCTCGTCTCTGAGCCGTTAAACCGTTTTAAAGTCCACTAGAGTCCCTGACGTCTCGTCTCTGAGCCGTTAAACCGTTTTAAAGTCCACTAGAGTCCCTGACGTCTCGTCTCTGAGCCGTTAAACCGTTTTAAAGTCCACTAGAGTCCCTGACGTCTCGTCTCTGAGCCGTTAAACCGTTTTAAAGTCCACTAGAGTCCCTGACGTCTCGTCTCTGAGCCGTTAAACCGTTTTAAAGTCCACTAGAGTCCCTGACGTCTCGTCTCTGAGCCGTTAAACCGTTTTAAAGTCCACTAGAGTCCCTGACGTCTCGTCTCTGAGCCGTTAAACCATTTTAAAGTCCACTAGAGTCCCTGACGTCTCGTCTCTGAGCCGTTAAACCGTTTTAAAGTCCACTAGAGTCCCTGACGTCTCGTCTCTGAGCCGTTAAACCGTTTTAAAGTCCACTAGAGTCCCTGACGTCTCGTCTCTGAGCCGATAAAACCGTTTTAAAGTCCACTAGAGTCCCTGACGTCTCGTCTCTGAGCCGTTAAACCGTTTTAAAGTCCACTAGAGTCCCTGACGTCTCGTCTCTGAGCCGTTAAACCGTTTTAAAGTCCACTAGAGTCCCTGACGTCTCTGAGCCGTTAAACCGTTTTAAAGTCCACTAGAGTCCCTGACGTCTCGTCTCTGAGCCGTTAAACCGTTTTAAAGTCCACTAGAGTCCCTGACGCTCTCTCTGAGCCGTTAAACCGTTTTAAAGTCCACTAGAGTCCCTGACGTCTCTCTCTGAGCCGTTAAACCGTTTTAAAGTCCACTAGAGTCCCTGACGTCTCGTCTCTGAGCCGTTAAACCGTTTAAAGTCCACTAGAGTCCCTGACGTCTCGTCCGTCTGAGCCGTTAAACCGTTTTAAAGTCCACTAGAGTCCCTGACGTCTCTGAGCCGTTAAACCGTTTTAAAGTCCACTAGAGTCCCTGACGTCTCGTCTCTGAGCCGTTAAACCGTTTTAAAGTCCACTAGAGTCCCTGACGTCTCGTCTCTGAGCCGTTAAACCGTTTTAAAGTCCACTAGAGTCCCTGACGTCTCTGAGCCGTTAAACCGTTTTAAAGTCCACTAGAGTCCCTGACGTCTCGTCTCTGAGCCGTTAAACCGTTTTAAAGTCCACTAGAGTCCCTGACGTCTCTGAGCCGTTAAACCGTTTTAAAGTCCACTAGAGTCCCTGACGTCTCTGAGCCGTTAAACCGTTTTAAAGTCCACTAGAGTCCCTGACGTCTCGTCTCTGAGCCGTTAAACCGTTTTAAAGTCCACTAGAGTCCCTGACGTCTCGTCTCTGAGCCGTTAAACCGTTTTAAAGTCCACTAGAGTCCCTGACGTCTCGTCTCTGAGCCGTTAAACCGTTTTAAAGTCCACTAGAGTCCCTGACGTCTCGTCTCTGAGCCGTTAAACCGTTTTAAAGTCCACTAGAGTCCCTGACGTCTCGTCTCTGAGCCGTTAAACCGTTTTAAAGTCCACTAGAGTCCCTGACGTCTCGTCTCTGAGCCGTTAAACCGTTTTAAAGTCCACTAGAGTCCCTGACGTCTCGTCTCTGAGCCGTTAAACCGTTTTAAAGTCCACTAGAGTCCCTGACGTCTCGTCTCTGAGCCGTTAAACCGTTTTAAAGTCCACTAGAGTCCCTGACGTCTCGTCTCTGAGCCGTTAAACCGTTTTAAAGTCCACTAGAGTCCCTGACGTCTCGTCTCTGAGCCGTTAAACCGTTTTAAAGTCCACTAGAGTCCCTGACGTCTCGTCTCTGAGCCGTTAAACCGTTTTAAAGTCCACTAGAGTCCCTGACGTCTCGTCTCTGAGCCGTTAAACCGTTTTAAAGTCCACTAGAGTCCCTGACGTCTCGTCTCTGAGCCGTTAAACCGTTTTAAAGTCCACTAGAGTCCCTGACGTCTCGTCTCTGAGCCGTTAAACCGTTTTAAAGTCCACTAGAGTCCCTGACGTCTCGTCTCTGAGCCGTTAAACCGTTTTAAAGTCCACTAGAGTCCCTGACGTCTCGTCTCTGAGCCGTTAAACCGTTTTAAAGTCCACTAGAGTCCCTGACGTCTCGTCTCTGAGCCGTTAAACCGTTTTAAAGTCCACTAGAGTCCCTGACGTCTCGTCTCTGAGCCGTTAAACCGTTTTAAAGTCCACTAGAGTCCCTGACGTCTCGTCTCTGAGCCGTTAAACCGTTTTAAAGTCCACTAGAGTCCCTGACGTCTCGTCTCTGAGCCGTTAAACCGTTTTAAAGTCCACTAGAGTCCCTGACGTCTCGTCTCTGAGCCGTTAAACCGTTTTAAAGTCCACTAGAGTCCCTGACGTCTCGTCTCTGAGCCGTTAAACCGTTTTAAAGTCCACTAGAGTCCCTGACGTCTCGTCTCTGAGCCGTTAAACCGTTTTAAAGTCCACTAGAGTCCCTGACGTCTCGTCTCTGAGCCG
The DNA here is from genome assembly GCF_023373465.1 of Oncorhynchus keta. Lineage (NCBI taxonomy): Eukaryota > Metazoa > Chordata > Actinopteri > Salmoniformes > Salmonidae > Oncorhynchus > Oncorhynchus keta. Next base: position 40,134 of record NW_026281016.1, on the reverse strand, counting down.
TTAAACCGTTTTAAAGTCCACTAGAGTCCCTGACGTCTCGTCTCTGAGCCGTTAAACCGTTTTAAAGTCCACTAGAGTCCCTGACGTCTCGTCTCTGAGCCGTTAAACCGTTTTAAAGTCCACTAGAGTCCCTGACGTCTCTGAGCCGTTAAACCGTTTTAAAGTCCACTAGAGTCCCTGACGTCTCGTCTCTGAGCCGTTAAACCGTTTTAAAGTCCACTAGAGTCCCTGACGTCTCGTCTCTGAGCCGTTAAACCGTTTTAAAGTCCACTAGAGTCCCTGACGTCTCGTCTCTGAGCCGTTAAACCGTTTTAAAGTCCACTAGAGTCCCTGACGTCTCTGAGCCGTTAAACCATTTTAAAGTCCACTAGAGTCCCTGACGTCTCGTCTCTGAGCCGTTAAACCGTTTTAAAGTCCACTAGAGTCCCTGACGTCTCGTCTCTGAGCCGTTAAACCGTTTTAAAGTCCACTAGAGTCCCTGACGTCTCTTCTCTGAGCCGTTAAACCGTTTTAAAGTCCACTAGAGTCCCTGACGTCTCGTCTCTGAGCCGTTAAACCGTTTTAAAGTCCACTAGAGTCCCTGACGTCTCTGAGCCGTTAAACCGTTTTAAAGTCCACTAGAGTCCCTGACGTCTCTGAGCCGTTAAACCGTTTTAAAGTCCACTAGAGTCCCTGACGTCTCGTCTCTGAGCCGTTAAACCGTTTTAAAGTCCACTAGAGTCCCTGACGTCTCGTCTCTGAGCCGTTAAACCGTTTTAAAGTCCACTAGAGTCCCTGACGTCTCGTCTCTGAGCCGTTAAACCGTTTTAAAGTCCACTAGAGTCCCTGACGTCTCGTCTCTGAGCCGTTAAACCGTTTTAAAGTCCACTAGAGTCCCTGACGTCTCGTCTCTGAGCCGTTAAACCGTTTTAAAGTCCACTAGAGTCCCTGACGTCTCGTCTCTGAGCCTGTTAAACCGTTTTAAAGTCCACTAGAGTCCCTGACGTCTCTGAGCCGTTAAACCGTTTTAAAGTCCACTAGAGTCCCTGACGTCTCGTCTCTGAGCCGTTAAACCGTTTTAAAGTCCACAAGAGTCCCTGACGTCTCGTCTCTGAGCCGTTAAACTGTTTTAAAGTCCACTAGAGTCCCTGACGTCTCGTCTCTGAGCCTTTAAACCGTTTTAAAGTCCACTAGGGTCCCTGACGTCTCGTGTCTGAGCCGTTAAACCGTTTTAAAGTCCACTAGAGTCCCTGACGTCTCGTCTCTGAGCCGTTAAACCGTTTTAAAGTCCACTAGAGTCCCTGACGTCTCGTCTCTGAGCCGTTAAACCGTTTTAAAGTCCACTAGAGTCCCTGACGTCTCGTCTCTGAGCCGTTAAACCGTTTTAAAGTCCACTAGAGTCCCTGACGTCTCGTCTCTGAGCCGTTAAACCGTTTTAAAGTCCACTAGAGTCCCTGACGTCTCTGAGCCGTTAAACCGTTTTAAAGTCCACTAGAGTCCCTGACGTCTCGTCTCTGAGCCGTTAAACCGTTTTAAAGTCCACTAGAGTCCCTGACGCCTCGTCTCTGAGCCGTTAAACCGTTTTAAAGTCCACTAGAGTCCCTGACGTCTCGTCTCTGAGCCGTTAAACCGTTTTAAAGTCCACTAGAGTCCCTGACGTCTCTCTGAGCCGTTAAACCGTTTTAAAGTCCACTAGAGTCCCTGACGTCTCGTCTCTGAGCCGTTAAACCGTTTTAAAGTCCACTAGAGTCCCTGACGTCTCGTCTCTGAGCCGTTAAACCGTTTTAAAGTCCACTAGAGTCCCTGACGTCTCGTCTCTGAGCCGTTAAACCGTTTTAAAGTCCACTAGAGTCCCTGACGAGCCGTTAAACCGTTTTAAAGTCTAGAGTCCCTGACGTCGTCTCTCTGAGCCGTTAAACCGTTTTAAAGTCCACTAGAGTCCCTGACGTCTCTGAGCCGTCTCTGAGCCGTTAAACCGTTTTAAAGTCCACTAGAGTCCCTGACGTCTCTGAGCCGTTAAACCGTTTTAAAGTCCACTAGAGTCCCTGACGTCTCGTCTCTGAGCCGTTAAACCGTTTTAAAGTCCACTAGAGTCCCTGACGTCTCGTCTCTGAGCCGTTAAACCGTTTTAAAGTCCACTAGAGTCCCTGACGTCTCGTCTCTGAGCCGTTAAACCGTTTTAAAGTCCACTAGAGTCCCTGACGTCTCGTCTCTGAGCCGTTAAACCGTTTTAAAGTCCACTAGAGTCCCTGACGTCTCGTCTCTGAGCCGTTAAACCGTTTTAAAGTCCACTAGAGTCCCTGACGTCTCTCTCTGAGCCGTTAAACTCTGAGCCGTTAAACCGTTAAACCGTTTTAAAGTCCACTAGAGTCCCTGACGTAGAGTCCCACTAGAGTCCCTGACGTCTCTCTGAGCCGTTAAACCGTTTTAAAGTCCACTAGAGTCCCTGACGTCTCGTCTCTGAGCCGTTAAACCGTTTTAAAGTCCACTAGAGTCCCTGACGTCTCGTCTCTGAGCCGTTAAACCGTTTTAAAGTCCACTAGAGTCCCTGACGTCTCGTCTCTGAGCCGTTAAACCGTTTTAAAGTCCACTAGAGTCCCTGACGTCTCGTCTCTGAGCCGTTAAACCGTTTTAAAGTCCACTAGAGTCCCTGACGTCTCGTCTCTGAGCCGTTAAACCGTTTTAAAGTCCACTAGAGTCCCTGACGTCCGTTTTAAAGTCTCTGAGCCGTTAAACCGTTTTAAAGTCCACTAGAGTCCCTGACGTCTCGTCTCTGAGCCGTTAAACCGTTTTAAAGTCCACTAGAGTCCCTGACGTCTCTGAGCCGTTAAACCGTTTTAAAGTCCACTAGAGTCCCTGACGTCTCGTCTCTGAGCCGTTAAACCGTTTTAAAGTCCACTAGAGTCCCTGACGTCTCGTCTCTGAGCCGTTAAACCGTTTTAAAGTCCACTAGAGTCCCTGACGTCTCTGAGCCGTTAAACCGTTTTAAAGTCCACTAGAGTCCCTGACGTCTCGTCTCTGAGCCGTTAAACCGTTTTAAAGTCCACTAGAGTCCCTGACGTCTCGTCTCTGAGCCGTTAAACCGTTTTAAAGTCCACTAGAGTCCCTGACGTCTCGTCTCTGAGCCGTTAAACCGTTTTAAAGTCCACTAGAGTCCCTGACGTCTCGTCTCTGAGCCGTTAAACCGTTTTAAAGTCCACTAGAGTCCCTGACGTCTCGTCTCTGAGCCGTTAAACCGTTTTAAAGTCCACTAGAGTCCCTGACGTCTCGTCTCTGAGCCGTTAAACCGTTTTAAAGTCCACTAGAGTCCCTGACGTCTCGTCTCTGAGCCGTTAAACCGTTTTAAAGTCCACTAGAGTCCCTGACGTCTCGTCTCTGAGCCGTTAAACCGTTTTAAAGTCCACTAGAGTCCCTGACGTCTCGTCTCTGAGCCGTTAAACCGTTTTAAAGTCCACTAGAGTCCCTGACGTCTCGTCTCTGAGCCGTTAAACCGTTTTAAAGTCCACTAGAGTCCCTGACGTCTCGTCTCTGAGCCGTTAAACCGTTTTAAAGTCCACTAGAGTCCCTGACGTCTCGTCTCTGAGCCGTTAAACCGTTTTAAAGTCCACTAGAGTCCCTGACGTCTCGTCTCTGAGCCGTTAAACCGTTTTAAAGTCCACTAGAGTCCCTGACGTCTCGTCTCTGAGCCGTTAAACCGTTTTAAAGTCCACTAGAGTCCCTGACGTCTCGTCTCTGAGCCGTTAAACCGTTTTAAAGTCCACTAGAGTCCCTGACGTCTCGTCTCTGAGCCGTTAAACCGTTTTAAAGTCCACTAGAGTCCCTGACGTCTCGTCTCTGAGCCGTTAAACTGTTTTAAAGTCCACTAGAGTCCCTGACGTCTCGTCTCTGAGCCGTTAAACCGTTTTAAAGTCCACTAGAGTCCCTGACGTCTCGTCTCTGAGCCGTTAAACCGTTTTAAAGTCCACTAGAGTCCCTGACGTCTCGTCTCTGAGCCGTTAAACCGTTTTAAAGTCCACTAGAGTCCCTGACGTCTCTGAGCCGTTAAACCGTTTTAAAGTCCACTAGAGTCCCTGACGTCTCTGAGCCGTTAAACCGTTTTAAAGTCCACTAGAGTCCCTGACGTCTCGTCTCTGAGCCGTTAAACCGTTTTAAAGTCCACTAGAGTCCCTGACGTCTCGTGTCTGAGCCGTTAAACCGTTTTAAAGTCCACTAGAGTCCCTGACGTCTCGTCTCTGAGCCGTTAAACCGTTTTAAAGTCCACTAGAGTCCCTGACGTCTCGTCTCTGAGCCGTTAAACCGTTTTAAAGTCCACTAGAGTCCCTGACGTCTCGTCTCTGAGCCGTTAAACCGTTTTAAAGTCCACTAGAGTCCCTGACGTCTCGTCTCTGAGCCGTTAAACCGTTTTAAAGTCCACTAGAGTCCCTGACGTCTCGTCTCTGAGCCGTTAAACCGTTTTAAAGTCCACTAGAGTCCCTGACGTCTCGTCTCTGAGCCGTTAAACCGTTTTAAAGTCCACTAGAGTCCCTGACGTCTCGTCTCTGAGCCGTTAAACCGTTTTAAAGTCCACTAGAGTCCCTGACGTCTCTGAGCCGTTAAACCGTTTTAAAGTCCACTAGAGTCCCTGACGTCTCGTCTCTGAGCCGTTAAACCGTTTTAAAGTCCACTAGAGTCCCTGACGTCTCGTCTCTGAGCCGTTAAACCGTTTTAAAGTCCACTAGAGTCCCTGACGTCTCGTCTCTGAGCCGTTAAACCGTTTTAAAGTCCACTAGAGTCCCTGACGTCTCGTCTCTGAGCCGTTAAACCGTTTTAAAGTCCACTAGAGTCCCTGACGTCTCGTCTCTGAGCCGTTAAACCGTTTTAAAGTCCACTAGAGTCCCTGACGTCTCCACTAGAGTCTGTGAGCCGTTAAACCGTTTTAAAGTCCACTAGAGTCCCTGACGTCTCGTCTCTGAGCCGTTAAACCGTTTTAAAGTCCACTAGAGTCCCTGACGTCTCTCTGAGCCGTTAAACCGTTTTAAAGTCCACTAGAGTCCCTGACGTCTCTGAGCCGTTAAACCGTTTTAAAGTCCACTAGAGTCCCTGACGTCTCGTCTCTGATCCGTTAAACCGTGTTAAAGTCCACTAGAGTCCCTGACGTCTCGTCTCTGAGCCGTTAAACCGTTTTAAAGTCCACTAGAGTCCCTGACGTCTCGTCTCTGAGCCGTTAAACCGTTTTAAAGTCCACTAGAGTCCCTGACGTCTCGTCTCTGAGCCGTTAAACCGTTTTAAAGTCCACTAGAGTCCCTGACGTCTCGTCTCTGAGCCGTTAAACCGTTTTAAAGTCCACTAGAGTCCCTGACGTCTCCACTAGTCCCTCTGAGCCGTTAAACCGTTTTAAAGTCCACTAGAGTCCCTGACGTCTCGTCTCTGAGCCGTTAAACCGTTTTAAAGTCCACTAGAGTCCCTGACGTCTCGTCTCTGAGCCGTTAAACCGTTTTAAAGTCCACTAGAGTCCCTGACGTCTCGTCTCTGAGCCGTTAAACCGTTTTAAAGTCCACTAGAGTCCCTGACGTCTCGTCTCTGAGCCGTTAAACCGTTTTAAAGTCCACTAGAGTCCCTGACGTCTCGTCTCTGAGCCGTTAAACCGTTTTAAAGTCCACTAGAGTCCCTGACGTCTCGTCTCTGAGCCGTTAAACCGTTTTAAAGTCCACTAGAGTCCCTGACGTCTCGTCTCTGAGCCGTTAAACCGTTTTAAAGTCCACTAGAGTCCCTGACGTCTCGTCTCTGAGCCGTTAAACCGTTTTAAAGTCCACTAGAGTCCCTGACGTCTCGTCTCTGAGCCGTTAAACCGTTTTAAAGTCCACTAGAGTCCCTGACGTCTCGTCTCTGAGCCGTTAAACCGTTTTAAAGTCCACTAGAGTCCCTGACGTCTCGTCTCTGAGCCGTTAAACCGTTTTAAAGTCCACTAGAGTCCCTGACGTCTCGTCTCTGAGCCGTTAAACCGTTTTAAAGTCCACTAGAGTCCCTGACGTCTCGTCTCTGAGCCGTTAAACCGTTTTAAAGTCCACTAGAGTCCCTGACGTCTCTGTCCGTCTGAGCCGTTAAACCGTTTTAAAGTCCACTAGAGTCCCTGACGTCTCGTCTCTGAGCCGTTAAACCGTTTTAAAGTCCACTAGAGTCCCTGACGTCTCGTCTCTGAGCCGTTAAACCGTTTTAAAGTCCACAAGAGTCCCTGACGTCTCGTCTCTGAGCCGTTAAACTGTTTTAAAGTCCACTAGAGTCCCTGACGTCTCGTCTCTGAGCCGTTAAACCGTTTTAAAGTCCACTAGAGTCCCTGACGTCTCGTCTCTGAGCCGTTAAACCGTTTTAAAGTCCACTAGAGTCCCTGACGTCTCGTCTCTGAGCCGTTAAACCGTTTTAAAGTCCACTAGAGTCCCTGACGTCTCGTCTCTGAGCCGTTAAACCGTTTTAAAGTCCACTAGAGTCCCTGACGTCTCTGAGCCGTTAAACCGTTTTAAAGTCCACTAGAGTCCCTGACGTCTCTGAGCCGTTAAACCGTTTTAAAGTCCACTAGAGTCCCTGACGTCTCGTCTCTGAGCCGTTAAACCGTTTTAAAGTCCACTAGAGTCCCTGACGTCTCGTCTCTGAGCCGTTAAACCGTTTTAAAGTCCACTAGAGTCCCTGACGTCTCGTCTCTGAGCCGTTAAACCGTTTTAAAGTCCACTAGAGTCCCTGACGTCTCGTCTCTGAGCCGTTAAACCGTTTTAAAGTCCACTAGAGTCCCTGACGTCTCGTCTCTGAGCCGTTAAACCGTTTTAAAGTCCACTAGAGTCCCTGACGTCTCGTCTCTGAGCCGTTAAACCGTTTTAAAGTCCACTAGAGTCCCTGACGTCTCGTCTCTGAGCCGTTAAACCGTTTTAAAGTCCACTAGAGTCCCTGACGTCTCGTCTCTGAGCCGTTAAACCGTTTTAAAGTCCACTAGAGTCCCTGACGTCTCGTCTCTGAGCCGTTAAACCGTTTTAAAGTCCACTAGAGTCCCTGACGTCTCGTCTCTGAGCCGTTAAACCGTTTTAAAGTCCACTAGAGTCCCTGACGTCTCGTCTCTGAGCCGTTAAACCGTTTTAAAGTCCACTAGAGTCCCTGACGTCTCGTCTCTGAGCCGTTAAACCGTTTTAAAGTCCACTAGAGTCCCTGACGTCTCGTCTCTGAGCCGTTAAACCGTTTTAAAGTCCACTAGAGTCCCTGACGTCTCGTCTCTGAGCCGTTAAACCGTTTTAAAGTCCACTAGAGTCCCTGACGTCTCGTCTCTGAGCCGTTAAACCGTTTTAAAGTCCACTAGAGTCCCTGACGTCTCGTCTCTGAGCCGTTAAACCGTTTTAAAGTCCACTAGAGTCCCTGACGTCTCGTCTCTGAGCCGTTAAACCGTTTTAAAGTCCACTAGAGTCCCTGACGTCTCGTCTCTGAGCCGTTAAACCGTTTTAAAGTCCACTAGAGTCCCTGACGTCTCGTCTCTGAGCCGTTAAACCGTTTTAAAGTCCACTAGAGTCCCTGACGTCTCGTCTCTGAGCCGTTAAACCGTTTTAAAGTCCACTAGAGTCCCTGACGTCTCGTCTCTGAGCCGTTAAACCGTTTTAAAGTCCACTAGAGTCCCTGACGTCTCGTCTCTGAGCCGTTAAACCGTTTTAAAGTCCACTAGAGTCCCTGACGTCTCGTCTCTGAGCCGTTAAACCGTTTTAAAGTCCACTAGAGTCCCTGACGTCTCGTCTCTGAGCCGTTAAACCGTTTTAAAGTCCACTAGAGTCCCTGACGTCTCGTCTCTGAGCCGTTAAACCGTTTTAAAGTCCACTAGAGTCCCTGACGTCTCGTCTCTGAGCCGTTAAACCGTTTTAAAGTCCACTAGAGTCCCTGACGTCTCGTCTCTGAGCCGTTAAACCGTTTTAAAGTCCACTAGAGTCCCTGACGTCTCGTCTCTGAGCCGTTAAACCGTTTTAAAGTCCACTAGAGTCCCTGACGTCTCGTCTCTGAGCCGTTAAACCGTTTTAAAGTCCACTAGAGTCCCTGACGTCTCTCTGAGCCGTTAAACCGTTTTAAAGTCCACTAGAGTCCCTGACGTCTCTCTGAGCCGTTAAACCGTTTTAAAGTCCACTAGAGTCCCTGACGTCTCGTCTCTGAGCCGTTAAACCGTTTTAAAGTCCACTAGAGTCCCTGACGTCTCGTCTCTGAGCCGTTAAACCGTTTTAAAGTCCACTAGAGTCCCTGACGTCTCGTCTCTGAGCCGTTAAACCGTTTTAAAGTCCACTAGAGTCCCTGACGTCTCGTCTCTGAGCCGTTAAACCGTTTTAAAGTCCACTAGAGTCCCTGACGTCTCGTCTCTGAGCCGTTAAACCGTTTTAAAGTCCACTAGAGTCCCTGACGTCTCGTCTCTGAGCCGTTAAACCGTTTTAAAGTCCACTAGAGTCCCTGACGTCTCGTCTCTGAGCCGTTAAACCGTTTTAAAGTCCACTAGAGTCCCTGACGTCTCGTCTCTGAGCCGTTAAACCGTTTTAAAGTCCACTAGAGTCCCTGACGTCTCGTCTCTGAGCCGTTAAACCGTTTTAAAGTCCACTAGAGTCCCTGACGTCTCGTCTCTGAGCCGTTAAACCGTTTTAAAGTCCACTAGAGTCCCTGACGTCTCGTCTCTGAGCCGTTAAACCGTTTTAAAGTCCACTAGAGTCCCTGACGTCTCGTCTCTGAGCCGTTAAACCGTTTTAAAGTCCACTAGAGTCCCTGACGTCTCGTCTCTGAGCCGTTAAACCGTTTTAAAGTCCACTAGAGTCCCTGACGTCTCGTCTCTGAGCCGTTAAACCGTTTTAAAGTCCACTAGAGTCCCTGACGTTAAACCGTTTTAAAGTCGTCTCTGAGCCGTTAAACCGTTTTAAAGTCCACTAGAGTCCCTGACGTCTCGTCTCTGAGCCGTTAAACCGTTTTAAAGTCCACTAGAGTCCCTGACGTCTCGTCTCTGAGCCGTTAAACCGTTTTAAAGTCCACTAGAGTCCCTGACGTCTCGTCTCTGAGCCGTTAAACCGTTTTAAAGTCCACTAGAGTCCCTGACGTCTCGTCTCTGAGCCGTTAAACCGTTTTAAAGTCCACTAGAGTCCCTGACGTCTCGTCTCTGAGCCGTTAAACCGTTTTAAAGTCCACTAGAGTCCCTGACGTCTCGTCTCTGAGCCGTTAAACCGTTTTAAAGTCCACTAGAGTCCCTGACGCCTCGTCTCTGAGCCGTTAAACCGTTTTAAAGTCCACTAGAGTCCCTGACGTCTCGTCTCTGAGCCGTTAAACCGTTTTAAAGTCCACTAGAGTCCCTGACGTCTCGTCTCTGAGCCGTTAAACCGTTTTAAAGTCCACTAGAGTCCCTGACGTCTCGTCTCTGAGCCGTTAAACCGTTTTAAAGTCCACTAGAGTCCCTGACGTCTCGTCTCTGAGCCGTTAAACCGTTTTAAAGTCCACTAGAGTCCCTGACGTCTTTTAAAGTCGTCTCTGAGCCGTTAAACCGTTTTAAAGTCCACTAGAGTCCCTGACGTCTCGTCTCTGAGCCGTTAAACCGTTTTAAAGTCCACTAGAGTCCCTGACGTCTCGTCTCTGAGCCGTTAAACCGTTTTAAAGTCCACTAGAGTCCCTGACGTCTCGTCTCTGAGCCGTTAAACCGTTTTAAAGTCCACTAGAGTCCCTGACGCCTCGTCTCTGAGCCGTTAAACCGTTTTAAAGTCCACTAGAGTCCCTGACGTCTCGTCTCTGAGCCGTTAAACCGTTTTAAAGTCCACTAGAGTCCCTGACGTCTCTCTGAGCCGTTAAACCGTTTTAAAGTCCACTAGAGTCCCTGACGTCTCGTCTCTGAGCCGTTAAACCGTTTTAAAGTCCACTAGAGTCCCTGACGTCTCGTCTCTGAGCCGTTAAACCGTTTTAAAGTCCACTAGAGTCCCTGACGTCTCGTCTCTGAGCCGTTAAACCGTTTAAAGTCCACTAGAGTCCCTGACGTCTCGTCTCTGAGCCGTTAAACCGTTTTAAAGTCCACTAGAGTCCCTGACGTCTCGTCTCTGAGCCGTTAAACCGTTTTAAAGTCCACTAGAGTCCCTGACGTCTCGTCTCTGAGCCGTTAAACCGTTTTAAAGTCCACTAGAGTCCCTGACGTCTCGTCTCTGAGCCGTTAAACCGTTTTAAAGTCCACTAGAGTCCCTGACGTCTCGTCTCTGAGCCGTTAAACCGTTTTAAAGTCCACTAGAGTCCCTGACGTCTCGTCTCTGAGCCGTTAAACCGTTTTAAAGTCCACTAGAGTCCCTGACGTCTCGTCTCTGAGCCGTTAAACCGTTTTAAAGTCCACTAGAGTCCCTGACGTCTCGTCTCTGAGCCGTTAAACCGTTTTTAAAGTCCACTAGAGTCCCTGACGTCTCGTCTCTGAGCCGTTAAACCGTTTTAAAGTCCACTAGAGTCCCTGACGTCTCGTCTCTGAGCCGTTAAACCGTTTTAAAGTCCACTAGAGTCCCTGACGTCTCGTCTCTGAGCCGTTAAACCGTTTTAAAGTCCACTAGAGTCCCTGACGCTCTCTCTGAGCCGTTAAACCGTTTTAAAGTCCACTAGAGTCCCTGACGTCTCGTCTCTGAGCCGTTAAACCGTTTTAAAGTCCACTAGAGTCCCTGACGTCTCGTCTCTGAGCCGTTAAACCGTTTTAAAGTCCACTAGAGTCCCTGACGTCTCGTCTCTGAGCCGTTAAACCGTTTTAAAGTCCACTAGAGTCCCTGACGTCTCGTCTCTGAGCCGTTAAACCGTTTTAAAGTCCACTAGAGTCCCTGACGTCTCGTCTCTGAGCCGTTAAACCGTTTTAAAGTCCACTAGAGTCCCTGACGTCTCGTCTCTGAGCCGTTAAACCGTTTTAAAGTCCACTAGAGTCCCTGACGTCTCGTCTCTGAGCCGTTAAACCGTTTTAAAGTCCACTAGAGTCCCTGACGTCTCGTCTCTCTGAGCCGTTAAACCGTTTTAAAGTCCACTAGAGTCCCTGACGTCTCGTCTCTGAGCCGTTAAACCGTTTTAAAGTCCACTAGAGTCCCTGACGTCTCGTCTCTGAGCCGTTAAACCGTTTTAAAGTCCACTAGAGTCCCTGACGTCTCGTCTCTGAGCCGTTAAACCGTTTTAAAGTCCACTAGAGTCCCTGACGTCTCGTCTCTGAGCCGTTAAACCGTTTTAAAGTCCACTAGAGTCCCTGACGTCTCGTCTCTGAGCCGTTAAACCGTTTTAAAGTCCACTAGAGTCCCTGACGTCTCGTCTCTGAGCCGTTAAACCGTTTTAAAGTCCACTAGAGTCCCTGACGTCTCGTCTCTGAGCCGTTAAACCGTTTTAAAGTCCACTAGAGTCCCTGACGTCTCTGAGCCGTTAAACCGTTTTAAAGTCCACTAGAGTCCCTGACGTCTCGTCTCTGAGCCGTTAAACCGTTTTAAAGTCCACTAGAGTCCCTGACGTCTCGTCTCTGAGCCGTTAAACCGTTTTAAAGTCCACTAGAGTCCCTGACGTCTCTGAGCCGTTAAACCGTTTTAAAGTCCACTAGAGTCCCTGACGTCTCGTCTCTGAGCCGTTAAACCGTTTTAAAGTCCACTAGAGTCCCTGACGTCTCGTCTCTGAGCCGTTAAACCGTTTTAAAGTCCACTAGAGTCCCTGACGTCTCGTCTCTGAGCCGTTAAACCGTTTTAAAGTCCACTAGAGTCCCTGACGTCTCGTCTCTGAGCCGTTAAACCGTTTTAAAGTCCACTAGAGTCCCTGACGTCTCGTCTCTGAGCCGTTAAACCGTTTTAAAGTCCACTAGAGTCCCTGACGTCTCTGAGCCGTTAAACCGTTTTAAAGTCCACTAGAGTCCCTGACGTCTCGTCTCTGAGCCGTTAAACCGTTTTAAAGTCCACTAGAGTCCCTGACGTCTCGTCTCTGAGCCGTTAAACCGTTTTAAAGTCCACTAGAGTCCCTGACGTCTCGTCTCTGAGCCGTTAAACCGTTTTAAAGTCCACTAGAGTCCCTGACGTCTCTGAGCCGTTAAACGTCTCTGAGCCATTAAACCGTTTTAAAGTCCACTAGAGTCCCTGACGTCTCGTCTCTGAGCCGTTAAACCGTTTTAAAGTCCACTAGAGTCCCTGACGTCTCGTCTCTGAGCCGTTAAACCGTTTTAAAGTCCACTAGAGTCCCTGACGTCTCGTCTCTGAGCCGTTAAACCGTTTTAAAGTCCACTAGAGTCCCTGACGTCTCGTCTCTGAGCCGTTAAACCGTTTTAAAGTCCACTAGAGTCCCTGACGTCTCGTCTCTGAGCCGTTAAACCGTTTTAAAGTCCACTAGAGTCCCTGACGTCTCGTCTCTGAGCCGTTAAACCGTTTTAAAGTCCACTAGAGTCCCTGACGTCTCGTCTCTGAGCCGTTAAACCGTTTTAAAGTCCACTAGAGTCCCTGACGTCTCGTCTCTGAGCCGTTAAACCGTTTTAAAGTCCACTAGAGTCCCTGACGTCTCGTCTCTGAGCCGTTAAACCGTTTTAAAGTCCACTAGAGTCCCTGACGTCTCGTCTCTGAGCCGTTAAACCGTTTTAAAGTCCACTAGAGTCCCTGACGTCTCGTCTCTGAGCCGTTAAACCGTTTTAAAGTCCACTAGAGTCCCTGACGTCTCGTCTCTGAGCCGTTAAACCGTTTTAAAGTCCACTAGAGTCCCTGACGTCTCGTCTCTGAGCCGTTAAACCGTTTTAAAGTCCACTAGAGTCCCTGACGTCTCGTCTCTGAGCCGTTAAACCGTTTTAAAGTCCACTAGAGTCCCTGACGTCTCGTCTCTGAGCCGTTAAACCGTTTTAAAGTCCACTAGAGTCCCTGACGTCTCGTCTCTGAGCCGTTAAACCGTTTTAAAGTCCACTAGAGTCCCTGACGTCTCGTCTCTGAGCCGTTAAACCGTTTTAAAGTCCACTAGAGTCCCTGACGTCTCGTCTCTGAGCCGTTAAACCGTTTTAAAGTCCACTAGAGTCCCTGACGTCTCGTCTCTGAGCCGTTAAACCGTTTTAAAGTCCACTAGAGTCCCTGACGTCTCGTCTCTGAGCCGTTAAACCGTTTTAAAGTCCACTAGAGTCCCTGACGTCTCGTCTCTGAGCCGTTAAACCGTTTTAAAGTCCACTAGAGTCCCTGACGTCTCGTCTCTGAGCCGTTAAACCGTTTTAAAGTCCACTAGAGTCCCTGACGTCTCGTCTCTGAGCCGTTAAACCGTTTTAAAGTCCACTAGAGTCCCTGACGTCTCGTCTCTGAGCCGTTAAACCGTTTTAAAGTCCACTAGAGTCCCTGACGTCTCGTCTCTGAGCCGTTAAACCGTTTTAAAGTCCACTAGAGTCCCTGACGTCTCGTCTCTGAGCCGTTAAACCGTTTTAAAGTCCACTAGAGTCCCTGACGTCTCGTCTCTGAGCCGTTAAACCGTTTTAAAGTCCACTAGAGTCCCTGACGTCTCGTCTCTGAGCCGTTAAACCGTTTTAAAGTCCACTAGAGTCCCTGACGTCTCTGAGCCGTTAAACCGTTTTAAAGTCCACTAGAGTCCCTGACGTCTCGTCTCTGAGCCGTTAAACCGTTTTAAAGTCCACTAGAGTCCCTGACGTCTCTGAGCCGTTAAACCGTTTTAAAGTCCACTAGAGTCCCTGACGTCTTTTAAAGTCCACTAGTCCCTGATCTGAGCCGTTAAACCGTTTTAAAGTCCACTAGAGTCCCTGACGTCTCGTCTCTGAGCCGTTAAACCGTTTTAAAGTCCACTAGAGTCCCTGACGTCTCGTCTCTGAGCCGTTAAACCGTTTTAAAGTCCACTAGAGTCCCTGACGTCTCGTCTCTGAGCCGTTAAACCGTTTTAAAGTCCACTAGAGTCCCTGACGTCTCGTCTCTGAGCCGTTAAACCGTTTTAAAGTCCACTAGAGTCCCTGACGTCTCGTCTCTGAGCCGTTAAACCGTTTTAAAGTCCACTAGAGTCCCTGACGTCTCGTCTCTGAGCCGTTAAACCGTTTTAAAGTCCACTAGAGTCCCTGACGTCTCGTCTCTGAGCCGTTAAACCGTTTTAAAGTCCACTAGAGTCCCTGACGTCTCGTCTCTGAGCCGTTAAACCGTTTTAAAGTCCACTAGAGTCCCTGACGTCTCGTCTCTGAGCCGTTAAACCGTTTTAAAGTCCACTAGAGTCCCTGACGTCTCGTCTCTGAGCCGTTAAACCGTTTTAAAGTCCACTAGAGTCCCTGACGTCTCGTCTCTGAGCCGTTAAACCGTTTTAAAGTCCACTAGAGTCCCTGACGTCTCGTCTCTGAGCCGTTAAACCGTTTTAAAGTCCACTAGAGTCCCTGACGTCTCGTCTCTGAGCCGTTAAACCGTTTTAAAGTCCACTAGAGTCCCTGACGTCCTCTGAGCCGTTAAACCGTTTTAAAGTCCACTAGAGTCCCTGACGCCTCGTCTCTGAGCCGTTAAACCGTTTTAAAGTCCACTAGAGTCCCTGACGTCTCGTCTCTGAGCCGTTAAACCGTTTTAAAGTCCACTAGAGTCCCTGACGTCTCGTCTCTGAGCCGTTAAACCGTTTTAAAGTCCACTAGAGTCCCTGACGTCTCGTCTCTGAGCCGTTAAACCGTTTTAAAGTCCACTAGAGTCCCTGACGTCTCGTCTCTGAGCCGTTAAACCGTTTTAAAGTCCACTAGAGTCCCTGACGTCTCGTCTCTGAGCCGTTAAACCGTTTTAAAGTCCACTAGAGTCCCTGACGTCTCGTCTCTGAGCCGTTAAACCGTTTTAAAGTCCACTAGAGTCCCTGACGTCTCGTCTCTGAGCCGTTAAACCGTTTTAAAGTCCACTAGAGTCCCTGACGTCTCGTCTCTGAGCCGTTAAACCGTTTTAAAGTCCACTAGAGTCCCTGACGTCTCGTCTCTGAGCCGTTAAACCGTTTTAAAGTCCACTAGAGTCCCTGACGTCTCGTCTCTGAGCCGTTAAACCGTTTTAAAGTCCACTAGAGTCCCTGACGTCTCGTCTCTGAGCCGTTAAACCGTTTTAAAGTCCACTAGAGTCCCTGACGTCTCGTCTCTGAGCCGTTAAACCGTTTTAAAGTCCACTAGAGTCCCTGACGTCTCGTCTCTGAGCCGTTAAACCGTTTTAAAGTCCACTAGAGTCCCTGACGTCTCGTCTCTGAGCCGTTAAACCGTTTTAAAGTCCACTAGAGTCCCTGACGTCTCTGAGCCGTTAAACCGTTTTAAAGTCCACTAGAGTCCCTGACGTCTCGTCTCTGAGCCGTTAAACCGTTTTAAAGTCCACTAGAGTCCCTGACGTCTCGTCTCTGAGCCGTTAAACCGTTTTAAAGTCCACTAGAGTCCCTGACGCTCGTCTCTGAGCCGTTAAACCGTTTTAAAGTCCACTAGAGTCCCTGACGTCTCTTCTCTGAGCCGTTAAACCGTTTTAAAGTCCACTAGAGTCCCTGACGTCTCGTCTCTGAGCCGTTAAACCGTTTTAAAGTCCACTAGAGTCCCTGACGTCTCTCTCTGAGCCGTTAAACCGTTTTAAAGTCCACTAGAGTCCCTGACGTCTCGTCTCTGAGCCGTTAAACCGTTTTAAAGTCCACTAGAGTCCCTGACGTCTCTCTGAGCCGTTAAACCGTTTTAAAGTCCACTAGAGTCCCTGACGTCTCTCTGAGCCGTTAAACCGTTTTAAAGTCCACTAGAGTCCCTGACGTCTCGTCTCTGAGCCGTTAAACCGTTTTAAAGTCCACTAGAGTCCCTGACGTCTCGTCTCTGAGCCGTTAAACCGTTTTAAAGTCCACTAGAGTCCCTGACGTCTCGTCTCTGAGCCGTTAAACCGTTTTAAAGTCCACTAGAGTCCCTGACGTCTCTCTCTGAGCCATTAAACCGTTTTAAAGTCCACTAGAGTCCCTGACGTCTCGTCTCTGAGCCGTTAAACCGTTTTAAAGTCCACTAGAGTCCCTGACGTCTCGTCTCTGAGCCGTTAAACCGTTTTAAAGTCCACTAGAGTCCCTGACGTCTCGTCTCTGAGCCGTTAAACCGTTTTAAAGTCCACTAGAGTCCCTGACGTCTCGTCTCTGAGCCGTTAAACCGTTTTAAAGTCCACTAGAGTCCCTGACGTCTCGTCTCTGAGCCGTTAAACCGTTTTAAAGTCCACTAGAGTCCCTGACGTCTCGTCTCTGAGCCGTTAAACCGTTTTAAAGTCCACTAGAGTCCCTGACGTCTCGTCTCTGAGCCGTTAAACCGTTTTAAAGTCCACTAGAGTCCCTGACGTCTCGTCTCTGAGCCGTTAAACCGTTTTAAAGTCCACTAGAGTCCCTGACGTCTCGTCTCTGAGCCGTTAAACCGTTTTAAAGTCCACTAGAGTCCCTGACGTCTCGTCTCTGAGCCGTTAAACCGTTTTAAAGTCCACTAGAGTCCCTGACGTCTCGTCTCTGAGCCGTTAAACCGTTTTAAAGTCCACTAGAGTCCCTGACGTCTCGTCTCTGAGCCGTTAAACCGTTTTAAAGTCCACTAGAGTCCCTGACGTCTCGTCTCTGAGCCGTTAAACCGTTTTAAAGTCCACTAGAGTCCCTGACGTCTCGTCTCTGAGCCGTTAAACCGTTTTAAAGTCCACTAGAGTCCCTGACGTCTCTCTGAGCCGTTAAACCGTTTTAAAGTCCACTAGAGTCCCTGACGTCTCGTCTCTGAGCCGTTAAACCGTTTTAAAGTCCACTAGAGTCCCTGACGTCTCGTCTCTGAGCCGTTAAACCGTTTTAAAGTCCACTAGAGTCCCTGACGTCTCGTCTCTGAGCCGTTAAACCGTTTTAAAGTCCACTAGAGTCCCTGACGTCTCGTCTCTGAGCCGTTAAACCGTTTTAAAGTCCACTAGAGTCCCTGACGTCTCGTCTCTGAGCCGTTAAACCGTTTTAAAGTCCACTAGAGTCCCTGACGTCTCGTAAACCGTTTTAAAGTCTGAGCCGTTAAACCGTTTTAAAGTCCACTAGAGTCCCTGACGTCTCGTCTCTGAGCCGTTAAACCGTTTTAAAGTCCACTAGAGTCCCTGACGTCTCGTCTCTGAGCCGTTAAACCGTTTTAAAGTCCACTAGAGTCCCTGACGTCTCTGAGCCGTTAAACCGTTTTAAAGTCCACTAGAGTCCCTGACGTCTCGTCTCTGAGCCGTTAAACCGTTTTAAAGTCCACTAGAGTCCCTGACGTCTCGTCTCTGAGCCGTTAAACCGTTTTAAAGTCCACTAGAGTCCCTGACGTCTCGTCTCTGAGCCGTTAAACCGTTTTAAAGTCCACTAGAGTCCCTGACGTCTCGTCTCTGAGCCGTTAAACCGTTTTAAAGTCCACTAGAGTCCCTGACGTCTCGTCTCTGAGCCGTTAAACCGTTTTAAAGTCCACTAGAGTCCCTGACGTCTCGTCTCTGAGCCGTTAAACCGTTTTAAAGTCCACTAGAGTCCCTGACGTCTCGTCTCTGAGCCGTTAAACCGTTTTAAAGTCCACTAGAGTCCCTGACGTCTCGTCTCTGAGCCGTTAAACCGTTTTAAAGTCCACTAGAGTCCCTGACGTCTCTGAGCCGTTAAACCGTTTTAAAGTCCACTAGAGTCCCTGACGTCTCGTCTCTGAGCCGTTAAACCGTTTTAAAGTCCACTAGAGTCCCTGACGTCTCGTCTCTGAGCCGTTAAACCGTTTTAAAGTCCACTAGAGTCCCTGACGTCTCGTCTCTGAGCCGTTAAACCGTTTTAAAGTCCACTAGAGTCCCTGACGTCTCGTCTCTGAGCCGTTAAACCGTTTTAAAGTCCACTAGAGTCCCTGACGTCTCGTCTCTGAGCCGTTAAACCGTTTTAAAGTCCACTAGAGTCCCTGACGTCTCGTCTCTGAGCCGTTAAACCGTTTTAAAGTCCACTAGAGTCCCTGACGTCTCGTCTCTGAGCCGTTAAACCGTTTTAAAGTCCACTAGAGTCCCTGACGTCCCTGACGTCTCTGAGCCGTTAAACCGTTTTAAAGTCCACTAGAGTCCCTGACGTCTCGTCTCTGAGCCGTTAAACCGTTTTAAAGTCCACTAGAGTCCCTGACGTCTCGTCTCTGAGCCGTTAAACCGTTTTAAAGTCCACTAGAGTCCCTGACGTCTCGTCTCTGAGCCGTTAAACCGTTTTAAAGTCCACTAGAGTCCCTGACGTCTCGTCTCTGAGCCGTTAAACCGTTTTAAAGTCCACTAGAGTCCCTGACGTCTCGTCTCTGAGCCGTTAAACCGTTTTAAAGTCCACTAGAGTCCCTGACGTCTCGTCTCTGAGCCGTTAAACCGTTTTAAAGTCCACTAGAGTCCCTGACGTCTCGTCTCTGAGCCGTTAAACCGTTTTAAAGTCCACTAGAGTCCCTGACGTCTCGTCTCTGAGCCGTTAAACCGTTTTAAAGTCCACTAGAGTCCCTGACGTCTCTCTGAGCCTCTGAGCCGTAAACCGTTTTAAAGTCCACTAGAGTCCCTGACGTCTCGTCTCTGAGCCGTTAAACCGTTTTAAAGTCCACTAGAGTCCCTGACGTCTCGTCTCTGAGCCGTTAAACCGTTTTAAAGTCCACTAGAGTCCCTGACGTCTCGTCTCTGAGCCGTTAAACCGTTTTAAAGTCCACTAGAGTCCCTGACGCCTCGTCTCTGAGCCGTTAAACCGTTTTAAAGTCCACTAGAGTCCCTGACGTCTCGTCTCTGAGCCGTTAAACCGTTTTAAAGTCCACTAGAGTCCCTGACGTCTCGTCTCTGAGCCGTTAAACCGTTTTAAAGTCCACTAGAGTCCCTGACGCCTCGTCTCTGAGCCGTTAAACCGTTTTAAAGTCCACTAGAGTCCCTGACGTCTCGTCTCTGAGCCGTTAAACCGTTTTAAAGTCCACTAGAGTCCCTGACGTCTCGTCTCTGAGCCGTTAAACCGTTTTAAAGTCCACTAGAGTCCCTGACGTCTCGTCTCTGAGCCGTTAAACCGTTTTAAAGTCCACTAGAGTCCCTGACGTCTCGTCTCTGAGCCGTTAAACCGTTTTAAAGTCCACTAGAGTCCCTGACGCTCGTCTCTGAGCCGTTAAACCGTTTTAAAGTCCACTAGAGTCCCTGACGCCTCTGAGCCGTTAAACCGTTTTAAAGTCCACTAGAGTCCCTGACGTCTCGTCTCTGAGCCGTTAAACCGTTTTAAAGTCCACTAGAGTCCCTGACGTCTCGTCTCTGAGCCGTTAAACCGTTTTAAAGTCCACTAGAGTCCCTGACGTCTCGTCTCTGAGCCGTTAAACCGTTTTAAAGTCCACTAGAGTCCCTGACGTCTCGTCTCTGAGCCGTTAAACCGTTTTAAAGTCCACTAGAGTCCCTGACGTCTCGTCTCTGAGCCGTTAAACCGTTTTAAAGTCCACTAGAGTCCCTGACGTCTCGTCTCTGAGCCGTTAAACCGTTTTAAAGTCCACTAGAGTCCCTGACGTCTCGTCTCTGAGCCGTTAAACCGTTTTAAAGTCCACTAGAGTCCCTGACGTCTCGTGTCTGAGCCGTTAAACCGTTTTAAAGTCCACTAGAGTCCCTGACGTCTCTGAGCCGTTAAACCGTTTTAAAGTCCACTAGAGTCCCTGACGTCTCGTCTCTGAGCCGTTTAACCGTTTTAAAGTCCACTAGAGTCCCTGACGTCTCGTCTCTGAGCCTGTTAAACCGTTTTAAAGTCCACTAGAGTCCCTGACGTCTCTGAGCCGTTAAACCGTTTTAAAGTCCACTAGAGTCCCTGACGTCTCGTCTCTGAGCCGTTAAACCATTTTAAAGTCCACTAGAGTCCCTGACGTCTCGTCTCTGAGCCGTTAAACAGTTTTAAAGTCCACTAGAGTCCCTGACGTCTCTGAGCCGTTAAACCGTTTTAAAGTCCACTAGAGTCCCTGACGTCTTGTCTCTGAGCCGTTAAACCGTTTTAAAGTCCACTAGAGTCCCTGACGTCTCGTGTCTGAGCCGTTAAACCGTTTTAAAGTCCACTAGAGTCCCTGACGCCTCGTCTCTGAGCCGTTAAACCGTTTTAAAGTCCACTAGAGTCCCTGACGCCTCGTCTCTGAGCCGTTAAACCGTTTTAAAGTCCACTAGAGTCCCTGACGCCTCGTCTCTGAGCCGTTAAACCGTTTTAAAGTCCACTAGAGTCCCTGACGCCTTTTAAAGTCGTCCCTCTGAGCCGTTAAACCGTTTTAAAGTCCACTAGAGTCCCTGACGCCTCGTCTCTGAGCCGTTAAACCGTTTTAAAGTCCACTAGAGTCCCTGACGCCTCGTCTCTGAGCCGTTAAACCGTTTTAAAGTCCACTAGAGTCCCTGACGTTTTAAAGTCCACGAGTCTCTGAGCCGTTAAACCGTTTTAAAGTCCACTAGAGTCCCTGACGCCTCGTCTCTGAGCCGTTAAACCGTTTTAAAGTCCACTAGAGTCCCTGACGCCTCGTCTCTGAGCCGTTAAACCGTTTTAAAGTCCACTAGAGTCCCTGACGTCTCGTCTGAGCCGTTAAACCGTTTTAAAGTCCACTAGAGTCCCTGACGCCTCGTCTCTGAGCCGTTAAACCGTTTTAAAGTCCACTAGAGTCCCTGACGTCTCGTCTCTGAGCCGTTAAACCGTTTTAAAGTCCACTAGAGTCCCTGACGTCTCTGAGCCGTTAAACCGTTTTAAAGTCCACTAGAGTCCCTGACGCTCGTCTCTGAGCCGTTAAACCGTTTTAAAGTCCACTAGAGTCCCTGACGTCTCGTCTCTGAGCCGTTAAACCGTTTTAAAGTCCACTAGAGTCCCTGACGTCTCGTCTCTGAGCCGTTAAACCGTTTTAAAGTCCACTAGAGTCCCTGACGTCTCGTCTCTGAGCCGTTAAACCGTTTTAAAGTCCACTAGAGTCCCTGACGTCTCGTCTCTGAGCCGTTAAACCGTTTTAAAGTCCACTAGAGTCCCTGACGCTCGTCTCTGAGCCGTTAAACCGTTTTAAAGTCCACTAGAGTCCCTGACGTCTCGTCTCTGAGCCGTTAAACCGTTTTAAAGTCCACTAGAGTCCCTGACGTCTCGTCTCTGAGCCGTTAAACCGTTTTAAAGTCCACTAGAGTCCCTGACGTCTCGTCTCTGAGCCGTTAAACCGTTTTAAAGTCCACTAGAGTCCCTGACGTCTCGTCTCTGAGCCGTTAAACCGTTTTAAAGTCCACTAGAGTCCCTGACGTCTCGTCTCTGAGCCGTTAAACCGTTTTAAAGTCCACTAGAGTCCCTGACGTCTCGTCTCTGAGCCGTTAAACCGTTTTAAAGTCCACTAGAGTCCCTGACGCCTCGTCTCTGAGCCGTTAAACCGTTTTAAAGTCCACTAGAGTCCCTGACGTCTCGTCTCTGAGCCGTTAAACCGTTTTAAAGTCCACTAGAGTCCCTGACGTTAAACGTCTCTGAGCCGTTAAACCGTTTTAAAGTCCACTAGAGTCCCTGACGCCTCGTCTCTGAGCCGTTAAACCGTTTTAAAGTCCACTAGAGTCCCTGACGTCTCGTCTCTGAGCCGTTAAACCGTTTTAAAGTCCACTAGAGTCCCTGACGTCTCGTCTCTGAGCCGTTAAACCGTTTTAAAGTCCACTAGAGTCCCTGACGTCTCGTCTCTGAGCCGTTAAACCGTTTTAAAGTCCACTAGAGTCCCTGACGCCTCGTCTCTGAGCCGTTAAACCGTTTTAAAGTCCACTAGAGTCCCTGACGTCTGAGCCGTTAAACCGTCTGAGCCGTTAAAAACCGTTTTAAAGTCCACTAGAGTCCCTGACGCCTCGTCTCTGAGCCGTTAAACCGTTTTAAAGTCCACTAGAGTCCCTGACGTCTCGTCTCTGAGCCGTTAAACCGTTTTAAAGTCCACTAGAGTCCCTGACGTCTCGTCTCTGAGCCGTTAAACCGTTTTAAAGTCCACTAGAGTCCCTGACGTCTCTGTCTCTGAGCCGTTAAACCGTTTTAAAGTCCACTAGAGTCCCTGACGTCTCGTCTCTGAGCCGTTAAACCGTTTTAAAGTCCACTAGAGTCCCTGACGTCTCGTCTCTGAGCCGTTAAACCGTTTTAAAGTCCACTAGAGTCCCTGACGCCTCGTCTCTGAGCCGTTAAACCGTTTTAAAGTCCACTAGAGTCCCTGACGCTCGTCTCTGAGCCGTTAAACCGTTTTAAAGTCCACTAGAGTCCCTGACGTCTCTGAGCCGTTAAACCGTTTTAAAGTCCACTAGAGTCCCTGACGTCTCGTCTCTGAGCCGTTAAACCGTTTTAAAGTCCACTAGAGTCCCTGACGTCTCGTCTCTGAGCCGTTAAACCGTTTTAAAGTCCACTAGAGTCCCTGACGTCTCGTGAGCCGTTAAACCGTTTTAAAGTCCACTAGAGTCCCTGACGCCTCGTCTCTGAGCCGTTAAACCGTTTTAAAGTCCACTAGAGTCCCTGACGTCTCGTCTCTGAGCCGTTAAACCGTTTTAAAGTCCACTAGAGTCCCTGACGTCTCGTCTCTGAGCCGTTAAACCGTTTTAAAGTCCACTAGAGTCCCTGACGTCCGTTTTAAAGTCCACTAGAGTCCCTCTGAGCCGTTAAACCGTTTTAAAGTCCACTAGAGTCCCTGACGCCTCTGAGCCGTTAAACCGTTTTAAAGTCCACTAGAGTCCCTGACGCTCGTCTCTGAGCCGTTAAACCGTTTTAAAGTCCACTAGAGTCCCTGACGTCTCGTCTCTGAGCCGTTAAACCGTTTTAAAGTCCACTAGAGTCCCTGACGCTCGTCTCTGAGCCGTTAAACCGTTTTAAAGTCCACTAGAGTCCCTGACGTCTCGTCTCTGAGCCGTTAAACCGTTTTAAAGTCCACTAGAGTCCCTGACGCCTCTGAGCCGTTAAACCGTTTTAAAGTCCACTAGAGTCCCTGACGCCTCGTCTCTGAGCCGTTAAACCGTTTTAAAGTCCACTAGAGTCCCTGACGTCTCTGAGCGTCTCTGAGCCGTTAAACCGTTTTAAAGTCCACTAGAGTCCCTGACGTCTCGTGAGCCGTTAAACCGTTTTAAAGTCCACTAGAGTCCCTGACGTCTCGTCTCTGAGCCGTTAAACCGTTTTAAAGTCCACTAGAGTCCCTGACGTCTCGTCTCTGAGCCGTTAAACCGTTTTAAAGTCCACTAGAGTCCCTGACGTCTCGTCTCTGAGCCGTTAAACCGTTTTAAAGTCCACTAGAGTCCCTGACGTCTCGTCTCTGAGCCGTTAAACCGTTTTAAAGTCCACTAGAGTCCCTGACGCCTCTGAGCCGTTAAACCGTTTTAAAGTCCACTAGAGTCCCTGACGTTAAACTTTTAAAGTCCACTAGAGTCCCTGACGTGAGCCGTTAAACCGTTTTAAAGTCCACTAGAGTCCCTGACGCCTCGTCTCTGAGCCGTTAAACCGTTTTAAAGTCCACTAGAGTCCCTGACGTCTCGTCTCTGAGCCGTTAAACCGTTTTAAAGTCCACTAGAGTCCCTGACGTCTCTGAGCCGTTAAACCGTTTTAAAGTCCACTAGAGTCCCTGACGTCTCGTCTCTGAGCCGTTAAACCGTTTTAAAGTCCACTAGAGTCCCTGACGTCTCGTCTCTGAGCCGTTAAACCGTTTTAAAGTCCACTAGAGTCCCTGACGTCTCGTCTCTGAGCCGTTAAACCGTTTTAAAGTCCACTAGAGTCCCTGACGTCTCGTCTCTGAGCCGTTAAACCGTTTTAAAGTCCACTAGAGTCCCTGACGTCTCTGAGCCGTTAAACCGTTTTAAAGTCCACTAGAGTCCCTGACGTCTCTGAGCCGTTAAACCGTTTTAAAGTCCACTAGAGTCCCTGACGCCTCGTCTCTGAGCCGTTAAACCGTTTTAAAGTCCACTAGAGTCCCTGACGTCTCGTCTCTGAGCCGTTAAACCGTTTTAAAGTCCACTAGAGTCCCTGACGTCTCTGAGCCGTTAAACTTTTAAAGTCCACTGAGCCGTTAAACCGTTTTAAAGTCCACTAGAGTCCCTGACGCTCTGAGCCGTTAAACCGTTTTAAAGTCCACTAGAGTCCCTGACGTTAAACTTTTAAAGTCCTCTGAGCCTGAGTTAAACCGTTTTAAAGTCCACTAGAGTCCCTGACGTCTCGTCTCTGAGCCGTTAAACCGTTTTAAAGTCCACTAGAGTCCCTGACGCGTCTCTGAGCCGTTAAACCGTTTTAAAGTCCACTAGAGTCCCTGACGTCTCGTCTCTGAGCCGTTAAACCGTTTTAAAGTCCACTAGAGTCCCTGACGCTCGTCTCTGAGCCGTTAAACCGTTTTAAAGTCCACTAGAGTCCCTGACGTCTCGTCTCTGAGCCGTTAAACCGTTTTAAAGTCCACTAGAGTCCCTGACGCCTCGTCTCTGAGCCGTTAAACCGTTTTAAAGTCCACTAGAGTCCCTGACGTTAAACTTTTAAAGTCCACTAGAGTCCCTCTGAGCCGTTAAACCGTTTTAAAGTCCACTAGAGTCCCTGACGTCTCGTCTCTGAGCCGTTAAACCGTTTTAAAGTCCACTAGAGTCCCTGACGTCTCGTCTCTGAGCCGTTAAACCGCTTTAAAGTCCACTAGAGTCCCTGACGTCTCTGTCTCTGAGCCGTTAAACCGTTTTAAAGTCCACTAGAGTCCCTGACGTCTCGTCTCTGAGCCGTTAAACCGTTTTAAAGTCCACTAGAGTCCCTGACGTCTCGTCTCTGAGCCGTTAAACCGTTTTAAAGTCCACTAGAGTCCCTGACGTCTCTGTTAAACCGTCTGAGCCGTTAAACCGTTTTAAAGTCCACTAGAGTCCCTGACGTCCTCTGTCTCTGAGCCGTTAAACCGTTTTAAAGTCCACTAGAGTCCCTGACGTTAAACTCCACTAGAGTCCCTGACGTCTCTCTCTGAGCCGTTAAACCGTTTTAAAGTCCACTAGAGTCCCTGACGCTCGTCTCTGAGCCGTTAAACCGTTTTAAAGTCCACTAGAGTCCCTGACGTCTCTGAGCCGTTAAACCGTTTTAAAGTCCACTAGAGTCCCTGACGTCTCGTCTCTGAGCCGTTAAACCGTTTTAAAGTCCACTAGAGTCCCTGACGCTCGTCTCTGAGCCGTTAAACCGTTTTAAAGTCCACTAGAGTCCCTGACGCCTCGTCTCTGAGCCGTTAAACCGTTTTAAAGTCCACTAGAGTCCCTGACGTCTCGTCTCTGAGCCGTTAAACCGTTTTAAAGTCCACTAGAGTCCCTGACGCTCGTCTCTGAGCCGTTAAACCGTTTTAAAGTCCACTAGAGTCCCTGACGTCTCGTCTCTGAGCCGTTAAACCGTTTTAAAGTCCACTAGAGTCCCTGACGTCTCGTCTCTGAGCCGTTAAACCGTTTTAAAGTCCACTAGAGTCCCTGACGCCTCGTCTCTGAGCCGTTAAACCGTTTTAAAGTCCACTAGAGTCCCTGACGTCCGTTTTAAAGTCCACTAGAGTCTGACGCCTCGTGTCTCTGAGCCGTTAAACCGTTTTAAAGTCCACTAGAGTCCCTGACGCCTCTGAGCCGTTAAACCGTTTTAAAGTCCACTAGAGTCCCTGACGCCTCGTCTCTGAGCCGTTAAACCGTTTTAAAGTCCACTAGAGTCCCTGACGTCTCGTCTCTGAGCCGTTAAACCGTTTTAAAGTCCACTAGAGTCCCTGACGTCTCTCTGAGCCGTTAAACCGTTTTAAAGTCCACTAGAGTCCCTGACGTCCGTTTTAAAGTCCACTAGTCTCTGAGCCGTTAAACCGTTTTAAAGTCCACTAGAGTCCCTGACGTCTCGTCTCTGAGCCGTTAAACCGTTTTAAAGTCCACTAGAGTCCCTGACCCTGCCTCGTCTCTGAGCCGTTAAACCGTTTTAAAGTCCACTAGAGTCCCTGACGCCTCTGAGCCGTTAAACCGTTTTAAAGTCCACTAGAGTCCCTGACGCCTCTCTGAGCCGTTAAACCGTTTTAAAGTCCACTAGAGTCCCTGACGCCTCGTCTCTGAGCCGTTAAACCGTTTTAAAGTCCACTAGAGTCCCTGACGTCTCGTCTCTGAGCCGTTAAACCGTTTTAAAGTCCACTAGAGTCCCTGACGCTCTCTGAGCCGTTAAACCGTTTTAAAGTCCACTAGAGTCCCTGACGCGTCTCTGAGCCGTTAAACCGTTTTAAAGTCCACTAGAGTCCCTGACGCTCGTCTCTGAGCCGTTAAACCGTTTTAAAGTCCACTAGAGTCCCTGACGTCTCGTCTCTGAGCCGTTAAACCGTTTTAAAGTCCACTAGAGTCCCTGACGTCTTGTCTCTGAGCCGTTAAACCGTTTTAAAGTCCACTAGAGTCCCTGACGTCTCGTCTGAGCCGTTAAACCGTTTTAAAGTCCACTAGAGTCCCTGACGCTCGTCTCTGAGCCGTTAAACCGCTTTTAAAGTCCACTAGAGTCCCTGACGCCTCTGAGCCGTTAAACCGTTTTAAAGTCCACTAGAGTCCCTGACGCCTCGTCTCTGAGCCGTTAAACCGTTTTAAAGTCCACTAGAGTCCCTGACGCCTCTGAGCCGTTAAACCGCTTTAAAGTCCACTAGAGTCCCTGACGCCTCGTCTCTGAGCCGTTAAACCGTTTTAAAGTCCACTAGAGTCCCTGACGCCTCGTCTCTGAGCCGTTAAACCGCTTTTAAAGTCCACTAGAGTCCCTGACGTCTCTGAGCCGTCCGCTCTGAGCCGTTAAACCGTTTTAAAGTCCACTAGAGTCCCTGACGCCTCGTCTCTGAGCCGTTAAACCGTTTTAAAGTCCACTAGAGTCCCTGACGTCTCGTCTCTGAGCCGTTAAACCGTTTTAAAGTCCACTAGAGTCCCTGACGCCTCGTCTCTGAGCCGTTAAACCGTTTTAAAGTCCACTAGAGTCCCTGACGTCTCTCTCTGAGCCGTTAAACCGTTTTAAAGTCCACTAGAGTCCCTGACGCCTCGTCTCTGAGCCGTTAAACCGTTTTAAAGTCCACTAGAGTCCCTGACGTCTCGTCTCTGAGCCGTTAAACCGTTTTAAAGTCCACTAGAGTCCCTGACGTCCTCGTCTCTGAGCCGTTAAACCGTTTTAAAGTCCACTAGAGTCCCTGACGTCTCTGAGCCGTTAAACCGTTTTAAAGTCCACTAGAGTCCCTGACGTCTCCACTAGAGTCCCTCTCTGAGCCGTTAAACCGTTTTAAAGTCCACTAGAGTCCCTGACGCTCGCCTCTGAGCCGTTAAACCGTTTTAAAGTCCACTAGAGTCCCTGACGTCTCTGAGCCGTTAAACCGTTTTAAAGTCCACTAGAGTCCCTGACGCCTCGTCTCTGAGCCGTTAAACCGTTTTAAAGTCCACTAGAGTCCCTGACGTCTCGTCTGAGCCGTTAAACCGTTTTAAAGTCCACTAGAGTCCCTGACGTCTCTGAGCCGTTAAACCGCTTTTAAAGTCCACTAGAGTCCCTGACGTCTCGTCTCTGAGCCGTTAAACCGTTTTAAAGTCCACTAGAGTCCCTGACGCCTCGTCTGAGCCGTTAAACCGCTTTAAAGTCCACTAGAGTCCCTGACGCCTCTCTGAGCCGTTAAACCGTTTTAAAGTCCACTAGAGTCCCTGACGCTCGTCTCTGAGCCGTTAAACCGTTTTAAAGTCCACTAGAGTCCCTGACGCCTCGTCTCTGAGCCGTTAAACCGTTTTAAAGTCCACTAGAGTCCCTGACGCCTCTCTCTGAGCCGTTAAACCGTTTTAAAGTCCACTAGAGTCCCTGACGTCTCGTCTCTGAGCCGTTAAACCGTTTTAAAGTCCACTAGAGTCCCTGACGCCTCGTCTCTGAGCCGTTAAACCGTTTTAAAGTCCACTAGAGTCCCTGAGTCGCGTCTCGTCTCTGAGCCGTTAAACCGTTTTAAAGTCCACTAGAGTCCCTGACGTCTCTGAGCCGTTAAACCGTTTTAAAGTCCACTAGAGTCCCTGACGTCTCGTCTCTGAGCCGTTAAACCGTTTTAAAGTCCACTAGAGTCCCTGACGTCTCGTCTCTGAGCCGTTAAACCGTTTTAAAGTCCACTAGAGTCCCTGACGTCTCTGAGCCTTAAACCGTTTTAAAGAGCCCTGACGTTCTGAAAACCGTTTTAAAGTCCACTAGAGTCCCTGACGCCTCTGAGCCGTTAAACCGTTTTAAAGTCCACTAGAGTCCCTGACGTCCTCTCTGAGCCGTTAAACCGTTTTAAAGTCCACTAGAGTCCCTGACGTCCCGTCTGTCCACTAGCCCTGTTAAAACCGTTTTAAAGTCCACTAGAGTCCCTGACGTCTCGTCTCTGAGCCGTTAAACCGTTTTAAAGTCCACTAGAGTCCCTGACGTCTCGTCTTTTAAAGTCCACTAGAGCCCTGTTAAACCGTTTTAAAGTCCACTAGAGTCCCTGACGTCTCGTCTCTGAGCCGTTAAACCGTTTTAAAGTCCACTAGAGTCCCTGACGTTAAACCGTTTTAAAGTCTCTGAGCCGTTAAACCGTTTTAAAGTCCACTAGAGTCCCTGACGTCTCTGAGCCGTTAAACTGAGCCGTTAAAACCGTTTTAAAGTCCACTAGAGTCCCTGACGTCTCGTCTCTGAGCCGTTAAACCGTTTTAAAGTCCACTAGAGTCCCTGACGTCTCTGAGCCGTTAAACCGTTTTAAAGTCCACTAGAGTCCCTGACGTCTCTGAGCCGTTAAACCGTTTTAAAGTCCACTAGAGTCCCTGACGTCTCGTCTCTGAGCCGTTAAACCGTTTTAAAGTCCACTAGAGTCCCTGACGTCTCGTCTCTGAGCCGTTAAACCGTTTTAAAGTCCACTAGAGTCCCTGACGTCTCTGAGCCGTTAAACCGTTTTAAAGTCCACTAGAGTCCCTGACGTCTCGTCTCTGAGCCGTTAAACCGTTTTAAAGTCCACTAGAGTCCCTGACGTCTCGCCTCTGAGCCGTAAACCGCTTTAAAGTCCACTAGTCTCTGAGCCGTTAAACCGTTTTAAAGTCCACTAGAGTCCCTGACGTCTCTGAGCCGTTAAACCGTTTTAAAGTCCACTAGAGTCCCTGACGCCTCGTCTCTGAGCCGTTAAACCGTTTTAAAGTCCACTAGAGTCCCTGACGTCTCGTCTGAG
This sequence comes from Oncorhynchus keta, assembly GCF_023373465.1. Classification (NCBI taxonomy): domain Eukaryota; kingdom Metazoa; phylum Chordata; class Actinopteri; order Salmoniformes; family Salmonidae; genus Oncorhynchus; species Oncorhynchus keta. The sequence goes on along the minus strand of NW_026281016.1, from coordinate 11,123 downwards.
CCGTTAAACCGTTTTAAAGTCCACTAGAGTCCCTGACGCCTCGTCTCTGAGCCGTTAAACCGTTTTAAAGTCCACTAGAGTCCCTGACGTCTCTCTCTGAGCCGTTAAACCGTTTTAAAGTCCACTAGAGTCCCTGACGCTCGTCTCTGAGCCGTTAAACCGTTTTAAAGTCCACTAGAGTCCCTGACGTCTCGTCTCTGAGCCGTTAAACCGTTTTAAAGTCCACTAGAGTCCCTGACGTCTCTGAGCCGTCTTTTAAAGTCTGAGCCGTTAAAACCGTTTTAAAGTCCACTAGAGTCCCTGACGAGCCGTCCCTGAGCCGTTAAACCGTTTTAAAGTCCACTAGAGTCCCTGACGCCTCGAGCCGTTAAACCGTTTTAAAGTCCACTAGAGTCCCTGACGCTCGTCTGAGCCGTTAAACCGTTTTAAAGTCCACTAGAGTCCCTGACGTCTCTGAGCCGTTAAACCGTTTTAAAGTCCACTAGAGTCCCTGACGCTCGTCTCTGAGCCGTTAAACCGTTTTAAAGTCCACTAGAGTCCCTGACGCCTCTGAGCCGTTAAACCGCTTTAAAGTCCACTAGAGTCCCTGAGCCGTCTCTGAGCCGTTAAACCGTTTTAAAGTCCACTAGAGTCCCTGACGCCTCTGAGCCGTTAAACCGTTTTAAAGTCCACTAGAGTCCCTGACGTCTCGTCTCTGAGCCGTTAAACCGTTTTAAAGTCCACTAGAGTCCCTGACGTCTCTGTCTCTGAGCCGTTAAACCGTTTTAAAGTCCACTAGAGTCCCTGACGTCTCTGAGCCGTTAAACCGTTTTAAAGTCCACTAGAGTCCCTGACGTCTCGAGCCGTTAAACCGTTTTAAAGTCCACTGAGCCGTTAAACCGTTTTAAAGTCCACTAGAGTCCCTGACGTTAAACCGTTTTAAAGTCGTCTCTCTGAGCCGTTAAACCGTTTTAAAGTCCACTAGAGTCCCTGACGTCTCGTCTCTGAGCCGTTAAACCGTTTTAAAGTCCACTAGAGTCCCTGACGTCTCTGAGCCGTTAAACCGTTTTAAAGTCCACTAGAGTCCCTGACGCTCTGAGCCGTTAAACCGTTTTAAAGTCCACTAGAGTCCCTGACGTCTCTGAGCCGTTAAACCGTTTTAAAGTCCACTAGAGTCCCTGACGTCTCTGAGCCGTTAAACCGTTTTAAAGTCCACTAGAGTCCCTGACGTCTCTGAGCCGTTAAACCGTTTTAAAGTCCACTAGAGTCCCTGACGTCTCGTCTCTGAGCCGTTAAACCGTTTTAAAGTCCACTAGAGTCCCTGACGTCTCGTCTCTGAGCCGTTAAACCGTTTTAAAGTCCACTAGAGTCCCTGACGTCTCTGAGCCGTTAAACCGTTTTAAAGTCCACTAGAGTCCCTGACGTCTCGTCTCTGAGCCGTTAAACCGTTTTAAAGTCCACTAGAGTCCCTGACGCCTCGTCTCTGGGAGCCGTTAAACCGTTTTAAAGTCCACTAGAGTCCCTGACGTCTCGTCTCTGAGCCGTTAAACCGTTTTAAAGTCCACTAGAGTCCCTGACGTCTCTGAGCCGTTAAACCGTTTTAAAGTCCACTAGAGTCCCTGACGCTCGTCTCTGAGCCGTTAAACCGTTTTAAAGTCCACTAGAGTCCCTGACGCCTCGTCTCTGAGCCGTTAAACCGTTTTAAAGTCCACTAGAGTCCCTGACGTCTCTGAGCCGTTAAACCGTTTTAAAGTCCACTAGAGTCCCTGACGTCGTCTCTGAGCCGTTAAACCGTTTTAAAGTCCACTAGAGTCCCTGACGCCTCGTCTCTGAGCCGTTAAACCGTTTTAAAGTCCACTAGAGTCCCTGAGCGTTAAACCGTCCACTGAGTCTGAGCCGTTAAACCGTTTTAAAGTCCACTAGAGTCCCTGACGTTAAACTCTGAGCCGACGTCTCTGAAAAACCGTTTTAAAGTCCACTAGAGTCCCTGACGCCTCGTCTCTGAGCCGTTAAACCGTTTTAAAGTCCACTAGAGTCCCTGACGTCTCCGTCTCTGAGCCGTTAAACCGTTTTAAAGTCCACTAGAGTCCCTGACGCCTCTGAGCCGTTAAACCGTTTTAAAGTCCACTAGAGTCCCTGACGTCTCGTCCTCTGAGCCGTTAAACCGTTTTAAAGTCCACTAGAGTCCCTGACGTCTCGTCTCTGAGCCGTTAAACCGTTTTAAACCACTAGAGTTTTAAAGTCCACTAGAGTCCCTGACGTCTCTGAGCCGTTAAACCGTTTTAAAGTCCACTAGAGTCCCTGACGTCTCTGAGCCGTTAAACCGTTTTAAAGTCCACTAGAGTCCCTGACGTCTCTCTCTGAGCCGTTAAACCGTTTTAAAGTCCACTAGAGTCCCTGACGTCTCGTCTCTGAGCCGTTAAACCGTTTTAAAGTCCACTAGAGTCCCTGACGTCTCGTCTCTGAGCCGTTAAACCGTTTTAAAGTCCACTAGAGTCCCTGACGTCTCGTGTCTGAGCCGTTAAACCGTTTTAAAGTCCACTAGAGTCCCTGACGCCTCTGAGCCGTTAAACCGTTTTAAAGTCCACTAGAGTCCCTGACGCCTGAGCCGTTAAACCGTTTTAAAGTCCACTAGAGTCCCTGACGCCTCTCTGAGCCGTTAAACCGTTTTAAAGTCCACTAGAGTCCCTGACGTCTCGTCTCTGAGCCGTTAAACCGTTTTAAAGTCCACTAGAGTCCCTGACGTCTCGTCTCTGAGCCGTTAAACCGCTTTAAAGTCCACTAGAGTCCCTGACGTCTCTGAGCCGTTAAACCGTTTTAAAGTCCACTAGAGTCCCTGACGTCCCTGAGCGTTAAACCGTTTTTTAAAGTCCACTAGAGTCCCTGACGTCTCTGAGCCGTTAAACCGTTTTAAAGTCCACTAGAGTCCCTGACGTCTCGTCTCTGAGCCGTTAAACCGTTTTAAAGTCCACTAGAGTCCCTGACGTCTCTCTCTGAGCCGTTAAACCGTTTAAAGTCCACTAGAGTCCCTGACGTCTCTGAGCCGTTAAACCGCTTTTAAAGTCCACTAGAGTCCCTGACGTCTCGTCTCTGAGCCGTTAAACCGTTTTAAAGTCCACTAGAGTCCCTGACGCCTCGTGTCTGAGCCGTTAAACCGTTTTAAAGTCCACTAGAGTCCCTGACGCCTCTCTGAGCCGTCCGTCTGAGCCGTTAAAACCGTTTTAAAGTCCACTAGAGTCCCTGACGCCTCGTCTCTGAGCCGTTAAACCGCTTTTAAAGTCCACTAGAGTCCCTGACGCTCGTCTCTGAGCCGTTAAACCGTTTTAAAGTCCACTAGAGTCCCTGACGCCGTCTCTGAGCCGTTAAACCGCTTTAAAGTCCACTAGAGTCCCTGACGCCTCGTCTCTGAGCCGTTAAACCGTTTTAAAGTCCACTAGAGTCCCTGACGTCTCGTCTCTGAGCCGTTAAACCGCTTTAAAGTCCACTAGAGTCCCTGACGTCTCTGAGCCGTTAAACCGTTTTAAAGTCCACTAGAGTCCCTGACGTCTCTCTCTGAGCCGTTAAACCGTTTTAAAGTCCACTAGAGTCCCTGACGTCTCGTGTCTGAGCCGTTAAACCGTTTTAAAGTCCACTAGAGTCCCTGACGTCTCTCTCGAGCCGTTAAACCGTTTTAAAGTCCACTAGAGTCCCTGACGTCTCGTGTCTCTGAGCCGTTAAACCGTTTTAAAGTCCACTAGAGTCCCTGACGCCTCTGAGCCGTTAAACCGTTTTAAAGTCCACTAGAGTCCCTGACGTCTCTGAGCCGTTAAACCGTTTTAAAGTCCACTAGAGTCCCTGACGTCTCTGAGCCGTTAAACCGTTTTAAAGTCCACTAGAGTCCCTGACGCCTCGTCTCTGAGCCGTTAAACCGCTTTTAAAGTCCACTAGAGTCCCTGACGTCTCGTCTCTGAGCCGTTAAACCGCTTTTAAAGTCCACTAGAGTCCCTGACGCTCGTCTCTGAGCCGTTAAACCGTTTTAAAGTCCACTAGAGTCCCTGAGCCGTTAAACCGTTTTAAAGTCCACTAGAGTCCCTGACGCCTCTGAGCCGTTAAACCGTTTTAAAGTCCACTAGAGTCCCTGACGCTCTCTGGAGCCGTTAAACCGTTTTAAAGTCCACTAGAGTCCCTGACGCGTCTCTGAGCCGTTAAACCGCTTTTAAAGTCCACTAGAGTCCCTGACGCCTCTCTGAGCCGTTAAACCGTTTTAAAGTCCACTAGAGTCCCTGACTCTGAGCCGTTAAAAAGTTTTAAAGTCCACTAGAGTCCCTGACGTCTCTGAGCCGTTAAACCGTTTTAAAGTCCACTAGAGTCCCTGACGTCTCGTCTGAGCCGTTAAACCGTTTTAAAGTCCACTAGAGTCCCTGACGTCTCTGAGCCGTTAAACCGTTTTAAAGTCCACTAGAGTCCCTGACGTCTCGTCTCTGAGCCGTTAAACCGTTTTAAAGTCCACTAGAGTCCCTGACGTCTCTGAGCCGTTAAACCGTTTTAAAGTCCACTAGAGTCCCTGACGTCTCTGAGCCGTTAAACCGTTTTAAAGTCCACTAGAGTCCCTGACGTCTCTGAGCCGTTAAACCGTTTTAAAGTCCACTAGAGTCCCTGACGTCTCGTCTCTGAGCCGTTTAACCGTTTTAAAGTCCACTAGAGTCCCTGACGTCTCGTCTCTGAGCCTGTTAAACCGTTTTAAAGTCCACTAGAGTCCCTGACGTCTCTGAGCCGTTAAACCGTTTTAAAGTCCACTAGAGTCCCTGACGTCTCGTCTCTGAGCCGTTAAACCGTTTTAAAGTCCACTAGAGTCCCTGACGTCTCGTCTCTGAGCCGTTAAACCGTTTTAAAGTCCACTAGAGTCCCTGACGCCTCTGGAGCCGTTAAACCGTTTTAAAGTCCACTAGAGTCCCTGACGTCTCTGAGCCGATAAACCGTTTTAAAGTCCACTAGAGTCCCTGACGTCTCTGAGCCGTTAAACCGTTTTAAAGTCCACTAGAGTCCCTGACGTCTCGTCTCTGAGCCGTTTAACCGTTTTAAAGTCCACTAGAGTCCCTGACGTCTCGTCTCTGAGCCTGTTAAACCATTTTAAAGTCCACTAGAGTCCCTGACGTCTCTGAGCCGTTAAACCGTTTTAAAGTCCACTAGAGTCCCTGACGCCTCGTCTCTGAGCCGTTAAACCGTTTTAAGTCCACTAGTCCCTGAAACTCGTCTCTGAGCCGTTAAACCGTTTTAAAGTCCACTAGAGTCCCTGAACCGTCTCTGAGCCGTTAAACCGTTTTAAAGTCCACTAGAGTCCCTGACGTCTCGTCTCTGAGCCGTTAAACCGTTTTAAAGTCCACTAGAGTCCCTGACGTCTCGTCTCTGAGCCGTTAAACCGTTTTAAAGTCCACTAGAGTCCCTGACGCCTCTGAGCCGTTAAACCGTTTTAAAGTCCACTAGAGTCCCTGACGCCTCGTCCCTGACGTCTCGTCTGAGCCGTTAAACCGTTTTAAAGTCCACTAGAGTCCCTGACGTCTCGTGTCTGAGCCGTTAAACCGTTTTAAAGTCCACTAGAGTCCCTGACGTCTCGTCTCTGAGCCGTTAAACCGTTTTAAAGTCCACTAGAGTCCCTGACGCCACGTCTCTGAGCCGTTTAAACCGTTTTAAAGTCCACTAGAGTCCCTGACGTCTCGTCTCTGAGCCGTTAAACCGTTTTAAAGTCCACTAGAGTCCCTGACGCCTCTCTGAGCCGTTAAACCGTTTTAAAGTCCACTAGAGTCCTGAGTCCTGACGTCTCTGAGCCGTTAAACCGTTTTAAAGTCCACTAGAGTCTCTGAGCCGTTAAACCGTTTTAAAGTCCACTAGAGTCCCTGACGCCTCTGAGCCGTTAAACCGTTTTAAAGTCCACTAGAGTCCCTGACGTCGTCTGAGCCGTTAAACCGTTTTAAAGTCCACTAGAGTCCCTGACGTCTCGTCTCTGAGCCGTTAAACCGTTTTAAAGTCCACTAGAGTCCCTGACGTCTCGTCTCTGAGCCGTTAAACCGTTTTAAAGTCCACTCCCTGAGCCGTCTGAAACCGTTTTAAAGTCCACTAGAGTCCCTGACGTCTCTCTGAGCCGTTAAACCGTTTTAAAGTCCACTAGAGTCCCTGACGTCTCTGAGCCGTTAAACCGTTTTAAAGTCCACTAGAGTCCCTGACGTCTCGTCTCTGAGCCGTTAAACCGCTTTTAAAGTCCACTAGAGTCCCTGACGCCTCGTCTCTGAGCCGTTAAACCGTTTTAAAGTCCACTAGAGTCCCTGACGTCTCTGAGCCGTTAAACCGTTTTAAAGTCCACTAGAGTCCCTGACGTCTCTCTCTGAGCCGTTAAACCGTTTTAAAGTCCACTAGAGTCCCTGACGTCTCTGAGCCGTTAAACCATTTTAAAGTCCACTAGAGTCCCTGAGCGTTAAACCGTTTAAAGTCCACTAGAGTCTGAGCCGTTAAACCGTTTTAAAGTCCACTAGAGTCCCTGACGCCTCGTCTCTGAGCCGTTAAACCGTTTTAAAGTCCACTAGAGTCCCTGACGCCTCGTCTCTGAGCCGTTAAACCGTTTTAAAGTCCACTAGAGTCCCTGACGCTCTCTGAGCCGTTAAACCGTTTTAAAGTCCACTAGAGTCCCTGACGTCTCGAGCCGTTAAACCGTTTTAAAGTCTGAGCCCTGACGTCTCTGAGCCGTTAAACCGTTTTAAAGTCCACTAGAGTCCCTGACGCCTCTCTGAGCCGTTAAACCGTTTTAAAGTCCACTAGGGTCCCTGACGTCTCGTGTCTGAGCCGTTAAACCGTTTTAAAGTCCACTAGAGTCCCTGACGTCTCGTCTCTGAGCCGTTAAACCGTTTTAAAGTCCACTAGAGTCCCTGACGTCTCTGAGCCGTTAAACCGTTTTAAAGTCCACTAGAGTCCCTGACGTCTCTGAGCCGTTAAACCATTTTAAAGTCCACTAGAGTCCCTGACGTCTCGTCTCTGAGCCGTTAAACCGTTTTAAAGTCCACTAGAGTCCCTGACGTCTCGTCTCTGAGCCGTTAAACCGTTTTAAAGTCCACTAGAGTCCCTGACGTCTCTGAGCCGTTAAACCGTTTTAAAGTCCACTAGAGTCCCTGACGTCTCTGAGCCGTTAAACCGTTTTAAAGTCCACTAGAGTCCCTGACGTCTCGTCTCTGAGCCGTTAAACCGTTTTAAAGTCCACTAGAGTCCCTGACGTCTCGTCTCTGAGCCGTTAAACTGTTTTAAAGTCCACTAGAGTCCCTGACGTCTCGTCTCTGAGCCGTTAAACCGTTTTAACTAGAGTCCACGCCTCTAGAGCCGTTAAACCGCTTTTAAAGTCCACTAGAGTCCCTGACGTCTCTGAGCCGTTAAACCGTTTTAAAGTCCACTAGAGTCCCTGACGTCTCTGAGCCGTTAAACCGTTTTAAAGTCCACTAGAGTCCCTGACGTCTCGTCTCTGAGCCGTTTAACCGTTTTAAAGTCCACTAGAGTCCCTGACGTCTCGTCTCTGAGCCTGTTAAACCGTTTTAAAGTCCACTAGAGTCCCTGACGTCTCTGAGCCGTTAAACCGTTTTAAAGTCCACTAGAGTCCCTGACGTCTCTGAGCCGTTAAACCGTTTTAAAGTCCACTAGAGTCCCTGACGTCTCGTCTCTGAGCCGTTAAACCGTTTTAAAGTCCACTAGAGTCCCTGACGCCTCGTCCGTCCGTTTTAAAGTCCACTAGAGTCCCTGACGCCTGAGCCGTTAAACCGTTTTAAAGTCCACTAGAGTCCCTGACGCGTCTCTGAGCCGTTAAACCGTTTTAAAGTCCACTAGAGTCCCTGACGTCTCTGAGCCGTTAAACCGTTTTAAAGTCCACTAGAGTCCCTGACGTCTCGTCTCTGAGCCGTTAAACCGTTTTAAAGTCCACTAGAGTCCCTGACGTCTCGTCTCTGAGCCGTTAAACCGTTTTAAAGTCCACTAGAGTCCCTGACGTCTCTGAGCCGTTAAACCGTTTTAAAGTCCACTAGAGTCCCTGACGTCTCGTCTCTGAGCCGTTAAACCGTTTTAAAGTCCACTAGAGTCCCTGACGTCTCGTCTCTGAGCCGTTAAACCGTTTTAAAGTCCACTAGAGTCCCTGACGTCTCTGAGCCGTTAAACCGTTTTTTTTAAAGTCCACTAGAGTCCCTGACGCCTCTGAGCCGTTAAACCGTTTTAAAGTCCACTAGAGTCCCTGACGTCTCTCTGAGCCGTTAAACCGTTTTAAAGTCCACTAGAGTCCCTGACGTCCGTCCGTTTAAAGTCCACTAGAGTCCCTGTTAAACCGTTTTAAAGTCCACTAGAGTCCCTGACGTCTCGTCTCTGAGCCATTAAACCGTTTTAAAGTCCACTAGAGTCCCTGACGTCCACTCCCTTTAAAGACGTCTCTGAGCCGTTAAACCGTTTTAAAGTCCACTAGAGTCCCTGACGTCTCGTGTCTGAGCCGTTAAACCGTTTTAAAGTCCACTAGAGTCCCTGACGTCTCTGAGCCGTTAAACCGTTTTAAAGTCCACTAGAGTCCCTGACGTCTCGTCTCTGAGCCGTTAAACCGTTTTAAAGTCCACTAGAGTCCCTGACGTCTCTGAGCCGTTAAACCGCTTTTAAAGTCCACTAGAGTCCCTGACGTCTCTGAGCCGTTAAACCGTTTTAAAGTCCACTAGAGTCCCTGACGCTCGCGTCTGAGCCGTTAAACCGCTTTAAAGTCCACTAGAGTCCCTGACGCCTCTGAGCCGTTAAACCGTTTTAAAGTCCACTAGAGTCCCTGACGCCTCGTCTCTGAGCCGTTAAACCGTTTTAAAGTCCACTAGAGTCCCTGACGTCTCGTCTCTGAGCCGTTAAAACCGTTTTAAAGTCCACTAGAGTCCCTGACGTCTCGCCCTCTGAGCCGTTAAACCGTTTTAAAGTCCACTAGAGTCCCTGACGCCTCTGGAGCCGTTAAACCGTTTTAAAGTCCACTGAGTCCCTGACGTCTCGTTAAGCCGTTTTTAAAGTCCACTAGAGTCCCTGACGTCTCTGAGCCGTTAAACCGTTTTAAAGTCCACTAGAGTCCCTGACGTCTCGTCTCTGAGCCGTTTAACCGTTTTAAAGTCCACTAGAGTCCCTGACGTCTCGTCTCTGAGCCGTTAAACCGTTTTAAAGTCCACTAGAGTCCCTGACGTCTCTGAGCCGTTAAACCGTTTTAAAGTCCACTAGAGTCCCTGACGTCTCTGAGCCGTTAAACCATTTTAAAGTCCACTAGAGTCCCTGACGTCTCGTCTCTGAGCCGTTAAACCGTTTTAAAGTCCACTAGAGTCCCTGACGTCTCGTCTCTGAGCCGTTAAACCGTTTTAAAGTCCACTAGAGTCCCTGACGTCTCTGAGCCGTTAAACCGCTTTAAAGTCCACTAGAGTCCCTGACGCCTCTCTGAGCCGTTAAACCACTAGAGTTTTAAAGTCCACTAGAGTCCCTGACGTCTCGTCTCTGAGCCGTTAAACCGTTTTAAAGTCCACTAGAGTCCCTGACGTCTCGTCTCTGAGCCGTTAAACCGTTTTAAAGTCCACTAGAGTCCCTGACGTCTCGTCTCTGAGCCGTTAAACCGTTTTAAAGTCCACTAGAGTCCCTGACGTCTCGTCTCTGAGCCGTTAAACCGTTTTAAAGTCCACTAGAGTCCCTGACGTCTCTGAGCCGTTAAACCGTTTTAAAGTCCACTAGAGTCCCTGACGCCTCTGAGCCGTTAAACCGCTTTTAAAGTCCACTAGAGTCCCTGACGCCTCGTCTCTGAGCCGTTAAACCGTTTTAAAGTCCACTAGAGTCCCTGACGCCTCGTCTCTGAGCCTGTTAAACCGCTTTAAAGTCCACTAGAGTCCCTGACGCCTCTGAGCCGTTAAACCGCTTTAAAGTCCACTAGAGTCCCTGACGCCTCTCTGAGCCGTTAAACCATTTTAAAGTCCACTAGAGTCCCTGACGCTCTGAGCCGTTAAACCGCTTTTAAAGTCTCCCTGAGCCTCTGAGCCGTTAAACCGCTTTAAAGTCCACTAGAGTCCCTGACGCCTCGTCTCTGAGCCGTTAAACCGTTTTAAAGTCCACTAGAGTCCCTGACGCCTCTGAGCCGTTAAACCGCTTTAAAGTCCACTAGAGTCCCTGACGCCTCTGAGCCGTTAAACCGTTTTAAAGTCCACTAGAGTCCCTGACGTCTCTCTGAGCCGTTAAACCGTTTTAAAGTCCACTAGAGTCCCTGACGCCTCGTCTCTGAGCCGTTAAACCGTTTTAAAGTCCACTAGAGTCCCTGACGCCTCGTCTCTGAGCCGTTAAACCGCTTTTAAAGTCCACTAGGTCCCTGACGCCTCGTGTCTGAGCCGTTAAACCGTTTTTAAAGTCCACTAGAGTCCCTGACGTCTCTCTGAGCCGTTAAACCGCTTTTAAAGTCCACTAGAGTCCCTGACGCCTGTCTCTGAGCCGTTAAACCGCTTTTAAAGTCCACTAGAGTCCCTGACGCCTCTGAGCCGTTAAACCGCTTTAAAGTCCACTAGAGTCCCTGACGCCTCTGAGCCGTTAAACCGTTTTAAAGTCCACTAGAGTCCCTGACGCCTCGTCTCTGAGCCGTTTAACCGTTTTAAAGTCCACTAGAGTCCCTGACGCCTCGCCTCTGAGCCGTTAAACCGCTTTTAAAGTCCACTAGAGTCCCTGACGTCTCTGAGCCGTTAAACCGCTTTTAAAGTCCACTAGAGTCCCTGACGCCTCTGAGCCGTTAAACCGCTTTAAAGTCCACTAGAGTCCCTTACGCCTTAGCCGTTAAACCGTTTTAAAGTCCACTAGAGTCCCTGACGCCTCGTCTCTGAGCCGTTAAACCGTTTTAAAGTCCACTAGAGTCCCTGACGTCTCCTCTGAGCCGTTAAACCGTTTTAAAGTCCACTAGAGTCCCTGACGCCTCGTCTCTGAGCCGTTAAACCGTTTTAAAGTCCACTAGAGTCCCTGACGTCTCGCTCTCTGAGCCGTTAAACCGTTTTAAAGTCCACTAGAGTCCCTGACGCCTCGTGTCTGAGCCGTTAAACCGCTTTTAAAGTCCACTAGAGTCCCTGACGCCTCTGAGCCGTTAAACCGTTTTAAAGTCCACTAGAGTCCCT
>NW_026281015.1:0-18857 GCF_023373465.1 Oncorhynchus keta | reverse complement strand
TGTACTGACTAGGTATCCCCCCTTTCATTCAGTTGTACTGACTAGGTATCCCCCGTTCATTCAGTTGTACTGACTAGGTATCCCCCCTTTCATTCAGTTGTACTGACTAGGTATCCCCCTTTCATTCAGTTGTACTGACTAGGTATCCCCCTTTCATTCAGTTGTACTGACTAGGTATCCCCCTTTCATTCAGTTGTACTGACTAGGTATCCCCCCTTCATTCAGTTGTACTGACTATGTATCCCCCTTTCATTCAGTTGTACTGACTAGGTATCCCCCTTTCATTCAGTTGTACTGACTAGGTATCCCCCCTTTCATTCAGTTGTACTGACTAGGTATCCCCCCTTTCATTCAGTTGTACTGACTAGGTATTGCCCCTTTCATTCAGTTGTACTGACTAGGTATCCCCCCTTTCATTCAGTTGTACTGACTAGGTATCCCCCCTTTCATTCAGTTGTACTGACTAGGTATCCCCCCTTTCATTCAGTTGTACTGACTAGGTATCCCCCTTTCATTCAGTTGTACTGACTAGGTATCCCGCCTTTCATTCAGTTGTACTGACTAGGTATCCCCCTTTCATTCAGTTGTACTGACTAGGTATCCCGCCTTTCATTCAGTTGTACTGACTAGGTATCCCCCTTTCATTCAGTTGTACTGACTAGGTATCCCGCCTTTCATTCAGTTGTACTGACTAGGTATCCCGCCTTTCATTCAGTTGTACTGACTAGGTATCCCCCTTTCATTCAGTTGTACTGACTAGGTATTGCCCCTTTCATTCAGTTGTACTGACTAGGTATCCCCCTTTCATTCAGTTGTACTGACTAGGTATCCCCCCTTTCATTCAGTTGTACTGACTAGGTATCCCCCTTTCATTCAGTTGTACTGACTAGGTATCCCCCTTTCATTCAGTTGTACTGACTATGTATCCCCCTTTCATTCAGTTGTACTGACTATGTATCCCCCCTTTCATTCAGTTGTACTGACTAGGTATCCCCCTTTCATTCAGTTGTACTGACTATGTATCCCCCTTTTCATTCAGTTGTACTGACTATGTATCCCCCTTTCATTCAGTTGTACTGACTAGGTATCCCCCTTTCATTCAGTTGTACTGACTAGGTATCCCCCCTTTCATTCAGTTGTACTGACTAGGTATTGCCCCTTTCATTCAGTTGTACTGACTAGGTATCCCCCTTTCATTCAGTTGTACTGACTAGGTATTGCCCCTTTCATTCAGTTGTACTGACTAGGTATCCCCCTTTCATTCAGTTGTACTGACTATGTATCCCCCCTTTCATTCAGTTGTACTGACTATGTATCCCCCCTTTCATTCAGTTGTACTGACTAGGTATCCCCCCTTTCATTCAGTTGTACTGACTAGGTATCCCCCTTTCATTCAGTTGTACTGCCTAGGTATCCCCCTTTCATTCAGTTGTACTGACTAGGTATCCCCCTTTCATTCAGTTGTACTGACTAGGTATCCCCCTTTCATTCAGTTGTACTGACTAGGTATTGCCCCTTTCATTCAGTTCACTCATCAGCCTATTATTAGGTGTCAAGGGTTGGGTACGGTAGGCACTAGCCTTTCTTGGTAATTGCTGCAATACAGCCTGTTCAAAAGTTTTGTGGTTTAAACCAGGTCTAAACCAGGTCTAAACCAGGTCGCAAGTGTTTTTGTTTCATTCTGTTGCTGCCTTTTCTTTGGCCAAATTAAGTTCCAACTGTAATGTAATGTTTGACACAATATAATATCCTGCTCGTATTTTCACTATAAGCAATGACTTGACTTACTTTTAATATTACCTTAGTAAAGTTTAGGAACTTTTTGAAGATTTGGTGTGCTGTGGCTATTAGCCTATTAAACTGCAGCCCTATGATATGAAGGCAGTACTCACAGGCGCCCCAAATGACTCCGACGGTTGAATTTGAGTTGAGGAAGAATGTTTTAGCCATACCAGAGTTACTCCTATAATATGACAATATAATGCTTACCTTTAAACAAAATATTCTAATAGAAAATGATCTAATGAACTAATGAACTAATTAACTAATTAACTAATTAACTAATTAGTAAGTGTTGTATTAGAACATGGTTTACTATGATACTGTATAGTTGATTTTTGTATGTTTCTCTACTATAATAGAGACAGGCCTCTCTTGTAAAAGAGATTGGATCGCCTGGAAATTAAAAAGGGATCGTTAAATAGATTTCTGTTACTCTTGATCTTGTCCTTGACAAGCAATTACATATCTACTTTTTCTCAGATCTGAGAAGTTTGGTAACAACCACAGAATCGGCTGCTAAAGTGCCATGCGAAAGTATTCGGCCCCCTTGAACTTTGCGACCTTTTGCCACATTTCAGGCTTCAAACATAAAGATAGAAAACTATATTTTTTTGTGAAGAATCAACAACAAGTGGGACACAATCATGAAGTGGAATGACATTTATTGGATATTTCCAACTTTTTTAAGAAATCAAAAACTGAAAAATTGGGCGTGCAAAATTATTCAGCCCCTTTACTTTCAGTGCAGCAAACTCTCTCCAGAAGTTCAGTGAGGATCTCTGAATGATCCACTGTTGACCTAAATGACTAATGATGATAAATACAATCCACCTGTGTGTAATCAAGTCTCCGTATAAATGCACCTGCACTGTGATAGTCTCAAAGGTCCGTTAAAAGCGCAGAGAGCATCATGAAGAACAAGGAACACACCAGGCAGGTCCAAGATACTGTTGTGAAGAAGTTTAAAGCCGGATTTGGATACAAAAATATTTCCCAAGCTTTAAACATCCCAAGGAGCACTGTGCAAGCGATAATATTGAAATGGAAGGAGTATCAGACCACTGCAAATCTACCAAGACCTGGCCTTCCCTCTACACTTTCAGCTCATACAAGGAGAAGACTGATCAGAGATGCAGCCAAGAGGCCCATGATCACTCTGGATTAACTGCAGAGATCTACAGCTGAGGTGGGACACTCTGTCCATTGGACAACAATCAGTCGTATATTTCACAAATCTGGCCTTTATGGAAGAGTGGCAAGACGAAAGCCATTTCTTAAAGATATCCATAAAAAGTGTTGTTTAAAGTTTGCCACAAGCCACCTGGGAGACACACCAAACATGTGGAAGAAGGTGCTCTGGTCAGATGAAACCAAAATGCAAAACGTTATGTTTGGCGTAAAAGCAACACAGCTCATCACCCTGAACACACCATCCCCACTGTCAAACATGGTGGTGGCAGCATCATGGTTTGGGCCTGCTTGTCTTCAGCAGGGACAGGGAAGATGGTTAAAATTGATGGGGAGATGGATGGAGCCAAATAAAGGACCATTCTGGAAGAAAACCTGATGGAGTCTGCAAAAGACCTGAGACTGGGACTGAGATTTGTCTTCCAACAAGACAATGATCCAAAACATAAAGCAAAATCTACAATGGAATGGTTAAAAAATAAACATATCCAGGTGTTAGAATGGCCAAGTCAAAGTCCAGACCTGAATCCAATCGAGAATCTGTGGAAAGAACTGAAAACTGCTGTTCACAAATGCTCTCCATCCAACCTCACTGAGCTCGAGCTGTTTTGCAAGGAGGAATGGGAAAAATGTCAGTCTCTCGATGTGCAAAACTGATAGAGATATACCCCAAGCGACTTACAGCTGTAATCGCAGCAAAAGGTGGCGCGACAAAGTATTAACTTAAGGGGGCTGAATAATTTTGCACGCCCAATTTTTCAGTTTTTGATTTGTTAAAAAGTTTGAAATATCCAATAAATGTCGTTCCACTTCATGATTGTGTCCCACTTGTTGTTTATATCTTTATGTTTGAAGCCTGAAATGTGGCAAAAGGTCGCAAAGTTCAAGGGGGCCGAGTACTTCGCAAGGCACTGTACTACTGTTTTTTTCTGATTCAGCTGGGAAACATGGCGTAGGTCAGTGGTCAATGTTCTGATTCAGCTGGACACGATGTCAAAATGCAAGCCGAGATCTACCCCCTCAGATTTCTTTTAAACGCGACTTAAAAACATAAGCCTATGCAACATTAACCAATTAAAAACAGCTCTGTAGTAATGAGGTTTGTGCAGTAGGCTATAGGCCCAATACATTATCACTGCATATTGGTTATACTTCAATTGCCCTGCCAATGTTGTTCTTCTGAGACCATTTTGAAATTATATATATAGTTTGTTGTATTACTCGTTTGTTCTACTGGACTGACGGCATCTGATGGTCAGTCTGAGGGGAGGGAGGGAGCAGCATCTGATGGTCAGTCTGAGGGGAGGGAGGGAGCAGAGGTGAGACTGCCTCTCCCCGACTCACTGTCCCTAAAGGGGACACAGTCTTCCATCTGATGGTCAGTCTGAGGGGAGGGAGGGAGCAGAGGTGAGACTGCCTCTCCCCCGACTCACTGTCCTTCCATCTGATGGTCAGTCTGAGGGCATGGAGGGAGCAGAGGTGAGACTGCCTCTCCCCCGACTCACTGTCCTTCCATCTGATGGTCAGTCTGAGGGAGGGAGGGAGCAGAGGTGAGACTGCCTCTCCCCCGACTCACTGTCCTTCCATCTGATGGTCAGTCTGAGGGGAGGGAGGGAGCAGAGGTGAGACTGCCTCTCCCCCGACTCACTGTCCCTAAAGGGGACACAGTCTTCCATCTCTGATGGTCAGTCTGAGGGGAGGGAGGGAGCAGAGGTGAGACTGCCTCTCCGCCGACTCACTGTCCCTAAAGGGGACACAGTCTTCCATCTGATGGTCAGTCTGAGGGGAGGGAGGAGCAGAGGTGAGACTGCCTCTCCCCGACTCACTGTCCCTCCACTCTCCCTCCCTCCGTAAAGAGAAAAGGGGACACAGTCTTCCATCTGATGGTGAAACTCAAGTCGCACTACATTCTTTCTGCCTCATGCACCAATTCATTTTGTTACTGCGGTGACCAGAGAATGTGAAATATTCCTCAATATTAAATAAGCCACACGCCACTAATAATAACAACACAAGTGGATCAGAACACTTTGCTTTACTCATTGTATGCAGCTGCAATGCTGGTTGTTGTCATTCATTGCAGCTACAGTGCTGGTTGTAGCATGAGTGGAAGTAGGGAGATTTTGTGTGTATTTTATGTCTCATAAAAGTGTTGAACAATGAATTGACACTGAATAGTAATTTAAACATGAACTAACTCATAAAAACAGCAGCTCTTTGTTGTATTCGTTGAGTCTCTCTCTAGTCATGGTTTCAATAGTTTTTACATCTCAAAGTAGCAACTTCGCCGTGCGTCCGATTCTTCTTTGGCGCGAGGAAACTGTACGGACACGGTGATCTGAGCTATCTGATTGGCCAGCGGTCGGCCTGTAGGTGCACTTGGTATGCTCTCTGGGCCAACTGGGTTCTACCTTAAGTTGTACCTTCATCACAAGGGCTGCTGAATCAAGTGCACCTACCGCCAACAGCGCAAAATAAGTAAAATGTTTGGCGATCGACTAGGAATGCCTTGGTGATCACTGACATACAGTAGATGAATGTGGATGGATCTTATTGGAGGGATAACTGCATAACAATTGGTCTCAATGATACTATTATTCAGCATGCATTGGAGTCTACTGGCAGTGAGTAACGTTAGGAGTCGTAAAGTTAATTTGTCATCAGAAACCACTTTCTTTATTTGACTTTCATACAATTCTTTCATAAATGGTTTTATGGACTATATAACAACAGTACTTGGCTTTCTGCACTTGGATAGAGCCCTGGACTGTGTCAAGGGAAAATGCCACTTGTGTATGACTTTAAATTATTTTTTTCCCTAAAAGAGGAATTGAGAAGAAAGTCTCCATAGAAGTGTGAAATAAGAAAATGATATGAGGGAGCATATTAAGGATAATTAATTTTTGCCATGGAGGTTGTTGGTGACATAGAAAGTGCTGAGAGTTTTCAGTCATGAATAATATTGTCACTGAGCAACTGTCAGTTTTTACTACTACAAAATGTCTTTATTTTGAGTCACTAGAGGACAAGGGGACTCATGGGGTGCAAAACCTGAGAATGTCAAGAAATAGGAATTCTGAATTTAATTGGTAGAGTAAAACGATGATTATGGCCTGAACGATATATAACTCAGAAGCACCCAAGAGGTATTTCACGAGATCCTAACATACATCCAAGAGGTATTTCACGAGATCCTAACATACATCCAAGAGGTATTTCACGAGATCCTAACATACATCCAAGAAGTATTTCACGAGATCCTAACATACATCCAAGAGGTATTTCACGAGATCCTAACATACATCCAAGAAGTATTTCACGAGATCCTAACATTCATCCAAGAGGTATTTCACGAGATCCTAACATACATCCAAGAGGTATTTCACGAGATCCTAACATACATCCAAGAAGTATTTCCACGAGATCCTAACATTCATCCAATAAGTATTTCACGAGATCCTAACATACATCCAAGAAGTATTTCACGAGATCCTAACATACATCCAAGAAGTATTCCATGAGATCCTAACATACATCCAAGAGGTATTTCACGAGATCCTAACATACATCCAATAAGTATTTCACGAGATCCTAACATACATCCAAGAAGTATTCCACGAGATCCTAACATACATCCAAGAGGTATTTCACGAGATCCTAACATTCATCCAATAAGTATTTCACGAGATCCTAACATACATCCAAGAAGTATTCCATGAGATCCTAACATACATCCAAGAGGTATTTCACGAGATCCTAACATACATCCAAGAGGTATTTCACGAGATCCTAACATACATCCAAGAGGTATTTCACGAGATCCTAACATACATCCAAGAGGTATTTCACGAGATCCTAACATACATCCAAGAAGTATTTCACGAGATCCTAACATACATCCAAGAGGTATTTCACGAGATCCTAACATACATCCAAGAGGTATTTCACGAGATCCTAACATACATCCAAGAGGTATTTCACGAGATCCACAATCCTAACATACATTTAAAGAGCAAATGGACCAGTATAGCTCTCATTACTCTTGACTTGATAATACTGAAGGTCTGACAATATACTTTAGCTGTGAACCCAGCTTGAAGAAAAGCCTTGATGTTACTTGGATTATTTAATGATATTCGCAAATGGACCACCAGTATAGCTCTAATTACTCCTAATAATAGACATCTGATCTTTCTCCTTTTCTCTTAACCCAGCTTTAGCACAGACGGGTAGTTGAGAGGTCTAGGGAAACTATGAGCGACATGCTATATACCTACAGTATGATACACGAGCTGACAAGGCAACAGCCCCAGTCTGTCAGACTGTCAAAGTACCTGTCTTGGTACTGAGAGTGAAACACTAAACTGAAAATATGTTGCCTACATGTGTGGACAGCTCGCCAGCTATTTCTGCACTTAACCATACAGTAGAAATGAAGGGTTAGCATTTAGCTAATTAGCATTGGGACTCTCCACCACCACAGATATTTTTAATTTTAAACTGTCCCGAGGCCAGGTTCGGCGTGATGTGGGTTTTCTATGTTTAAATGTAAATTATGTTAAACTGAGTGGAATTATAGAGCAATTTGGCCTCTTTTTCCTCTGTTTAGAAACAATGAGAAGAGAAAATTATTTTGTTTGTGCCAGGGGGAGACCCGGTTCGCACGTTGGAAGACGGTCCCAACTGGCACCCTATACCCGATATAGTACACTACTTTTTAACCAGGGCCCGAAATGCACTATATAAAGAATGTGGTGCCATTTTGGACAGAGATGAGAGCTATTTCTTCATCTGTAATCATTTTCACTTCAACTTTAATAGGGTTTGTTGATTCATATCTTTGTTCCTCAGAGAGTATAGTTCCCCTAAATACTGCCATCTTGTTTCTAAGAGAATATAGTTCCCCTAAATACTGCCATCTTGTTTCTAAGAGAATATAGTTCCCCTAAATACTGCCATCTTGTTTCTAAGAGAGTATAGTTCCCCTAAATACTGCCATCTTGTTTCTAAGAGAATATAGTTCCCCTAAATACTGCCATCTTGTTTCTAAGAGAATATAGTTCCCCTAAATACTGCCATCTTGTTTCTAAGAGAGTATAGTTCCCCTAAATACTGCCATCTTGTTTCTAAGAGAATATAGTTCCCCTAAATACTGCCATCTTGTTTCTAAGAGAATATAGTTCCCCTAAATACTGCCATCTTGTTTCTAAGAGAATATAGTTCCCCTAAATACTGCCATCTTGTTTCTAAGAGAATATAGTTCCCCTAAATACTGCCATCTTGTTTCTAAGAGAATATAGTTCCCCTAAATACTGCCATCTTGTTTCTAAGAGAATATAGTTCCCCTAAATACTGCCATCTTGTTTCTAAGAGAATATAGTTCCCCTCCGCTGCCTCACCGCTGCTGGGCTGATTTTATAAGCAGGTGTTAGATCTGTAACGGAGAGGAGAATAGAGGCAGGGCAGAGTGGAGGCGAAGAAAGGCTGAGGCTGGGGAAAAATGTGGTCAGTGTGTGCTTTGTGTTGGCCCGTTGCTCACAGCTGTTTTAGTGATATTGCCACTGACTGAACGACCCAGTCCGGACCGGACCTCCGAACCAACCAACGGCTTGTTTGTTCTTCTTTCTCTTCTTCTCTCTCGTTCAAATGAAAGCCACGAGATGTTCTGAAGCTGATGTCATCTGTTCTGTAGCCTGTATGCTATAATTCATTAATGGATGGGTTGTCGGTTCTGTATCTGTTCGTAGTTGGTTGTCTGTATGTTAGGGTAGTGGGCAGGTCAGCAAATTCCCTGAAGCAGGAGAGTCCTGACTATGGAATCACTATGGAACGCTCCACAGGACATTCTGTCTAAAATGGTATCTATAAACTGGGGTAGATGGATCTTTCACCACTCTACAAGCATTTCTCCTCTCCTCTCCTCTCCTCTCCTCTCCTCTCCTCTCCTCTCCTCTCCTCTCCTCTCCTATGATGTAACAGACTAACAGACCCCAGTAGTACTGTGATGTAACAGACTAACAGACCCCAGTAGTACTGTGAGGTAACAGACTAACAGACCCCAGTAGTACTGTGAGGTAACAGACTAACAGACCCCAGTAGTACTGTGAGGTAACAGACTAACAGACCCCAGTAGTACTGTGATGTAACAGACTAACAGACCCCAGTAGTACTGTGAGGTAACGGACTAACAGACCCCAGTAGTACTGTGAGGTAACAGACTAACAGACCCCAGTAGTACTGTGATGTAGCAGACTAACAGACCCCAGTAGTACTGTGAGGTAACAGACTAACAGACCCCGGTAGTACTGTGATGTAACAGACTAACAGACCCCAGTAGTACTGTGATGTAGCAGACTAACAGACCCCAGTAGTACTGTGATGTAACAGACTAACAGACCCCAGTAGTACTGTGAGGTAACAGACTAACAGACCCCAGTAGTACTGTGATGTAACAGACTAACAGACCCCAGTAGTACTGTGAGGTAACAGACTAACAGACCCCAGTAGTACTGTGATGTAACAGACTAACAGACCCCAGTAGTACTGTGATGTAACAGACTAACAGACCCCAGTAGTACTGTGAGGTAACAGACTAACAGACCCCAGTAGTACTGTGATGTAGCAGACTAACAGACCCCAGTAGTACTGTGATGTAGCAGACTAACAGACCCCAGTAGTACTGTGATGTAACAGACTAACAGACCCCAGTAGTACTGTGAGGTAACAGACTAACAGACCCCAGTAGTACTGTGAGGTAACAGACTAACAGACCCCAGTAGTACTGTGATGTAACGGACTAACAGACCCCAGTAGTACTGTGAGGTAACAGACTAACAGACCCCAGTAGTACTGTGATGTAACAGACTAACAGACCCCAGTAGTACTGTGAGGTAACAGACTAACAGACCCCAGTAGTACTGTGAGGTAACGGACTAACAGACCCCAGTAGTACTGTGAGGTAACAGACTAACAGACCCCAGTAGTACTGTGAGGTAACAGACTAACAGACCCCAGTAGTACTGTGATGTAACGGACTAACAGACCCCAGTAGTACTGTGATGTAGCAGACTAACAGACCCCAGTAGTACTGTGATGTAACAGACTAACAGACCCCAGTAGTATTGTGATGTAGCAGACTAACAGACCCCAGTAGTACTGTGAGGTAACGGACTAACAGACCCCAGTAGTACTGTGAGGTAACAGACTAACAGACCCCAGTAGTACTGTGATGTAGCAGACTAACAGACCCCAGTAGTACTGTGAGGTAACAGACTAACAGACCCCAGTAGTACTGTGAGGTAACAGACTAACAGACCCCAGTAGTACTGTGATGTAACAGACTAACAGACCCAGTAGTACTGTGATGTAACAGACTAACAGACCCCAGTAGTACTGTGATGTAACAGACTAACAGACCCCAGTAGTACTGTGAGGTAACAGACTAACAGACCCCAGTAGTACTGTGATGTAACAGACTAACAGACCCCAGTAGTACTGTGAGGTAACAGACTAACAGACCCCAGTAGTACTGTGATGTAACGGACTAACAGACCCCAGTAGTACTGTGATGTAACAGACTAACAGACCCCAGTAGTACTGTGATGTAACAGACTAACAGACCCCAGTAGTACTGTGATGTAACAGACTAACAGACCCCAGTAGTACTGTGATGTAACAGACTAACAGACCCCGGTAGTACTGTGATGTAACAGACTAACAGACCCCAGTAGTACTGTGATGTAACAGACTAACAGACCCCAGTAGTACTGTGAGGTAACAGACTAACAGACCCCAGTAGTACTGTGAGGTAACAGACTAACAGACCCCAGTAGTACTGTGAGGTAACAGACTAACAGACCCCAGTAGTACTGTGATGTAACAGACTAACAGACCCCAGTAGTACTGTGAGGTAACAGACTAACAGACCCCAGTAGTACTGTGAGGTAACAGACTAACAGACCCCAGTAGTATTGTGAGGTAACAGACTAACAGACCCCAGTAGTACTGTGATGTAACAGACTAACAGACCCCAGTAGTACTGTGATGTAACAGACTAACAGACCCCAGTAGTACTGTGATGTAACAGACTAACAGACCCCAGTAGTACTGTGAGGTAACAGACTAACAGACCCCAGTAGTACTGTGATGTAACGGACTAACAGACCCCAGTAGTACTGTGATGTAACGGACTAACAGACCCCAGTAGTACTGTGAGGTAACAGACTAACAGACCCCAGTAGTACTGTGATGTAACAGACTAACAGACCCCAGTAGTACTGTGAGGTAACAGACTAACAGACCCCAGTAGTACTGTGATGTAACAGACTAACAGACCCCAGTAGTACTGTGATGTAACGGACTAACAGACCCCAGTAGTACTGTGATGTAACGGACTAACAGACCCCAGTAGTACTGTGATGTAACGGACTAACAGACCCCAGTAGTACTGTGAGGTAACAGACTAACAGACCCCAGTAGTACTGTGAGGTAACAGACTAACAGACCCCAGTAGTACTGTGAGGTAACAGACTAACAGACCCCAGTAGTACTGTGAGGTAACAGACTAACAGACCCCAGTAGTACTGTGGAGGTAACAGACTAACAGACCCCAGTAGTACTGTGAGGTAACAGACTAACAGACCCCAGTAGTACTGTGATGTAACAGACTAACAGACCCCAGTAGTACTGTGAGGTAACAGACTAACAGACCCCAGTAGTACTGTGATGTAGCAGACTAACAGACCCCAGTAGTACTGTGATGTAACAGACTAACAGACCCAGTAGTACTGTGAGGTAACAGACTAACAGACCCCAGTAGTACTGTGAGGTAACAGACTAACAGACCCCAGTAGTACTGTGAGGTAACAGACTAACAGACCCCAGTAGTACTGTGAGGTAACAGACTAACAGACCCCAGTAGTACTGTGAGGTAACAGACTAACAGACCCCAGTAGTACTGTGAGGTAACGGACTAACAGACCCCAGTAGTACTGTGAGGTAACAGACTAACAGACCCCAGTAGTACTGTGATGTAACAGACTAACAGACCCCAGTAGTACTGTGAGGTAACAGACTAACAGACCCCAGTAGTACTGTGATGTAACGGACTAACAGACCCCAGTAGTACTGTGAGGTAACAGACTAACAGACCCCAGTAGTACTGTGAGGTAACAGACTAACAGACCCCAGTAGTACTGTGAGGTAACGGACTAACAGACCCCAGTAGTACTGTGAGGTAACAGACTAACAGACCCCAGTAGTACTGTGAGGTAACAGACTAACAGACCCCAGTAGTACTGTGAGGTAACAGACTAACAGACCCCAGTAGTACTGTGATGTAACGGACTAACAGACCCCAGTAGTACTGTGATGTAGCAGACTAACAGACCCCAGTAGTACTGTGATGTAACAGACTAACAGACCCCAGTAGTATTGTGATGTAGCAGACTAACAGACCCCAGTAGTACTGTGAGGTAACGGACTAACAGACCCCAGTAGTACTGTGAGGTAACAGACTAACAGACCCCAGTAGTACTGTGATGTAGCAGACTAACAGACCCCAGTAGTACTGTGAGGTAACAGACTAACAGACCCCAGTAGTACTGTGAGGTAACAGACTAACAGACCCCAGTAGTACTGTGATGTAACAGACTAACAGACCCAGTAGTACTGTGATGTAACAGACTAACAGACCCCAGTAGTACTGTGATGTAACAGACTAACAGACCCCAGTAGTACTGTGAGGTAACAGACTAACAGACCCCAGTAGTACTGTGATGTAACAGACTAACAGACCCCAGTAGTACTGTGAGGTAACAGACTAACAGACCCCAGTAGTACTGTGATGTAACGGACTAACAGACCCCAGTAGTACTGTGATGTAACAGACTAACAGACCCCAGTAGTACTGTGATGTAACAGACTAACAGACCCCAGTAGTACTGTGATGTAACAGACTAACAGACCCCAGTAGTACTGTGATGTAACAGACTAACAGACCCCGGTAGTACTGTGATGTAACAGACTAACAGACCCCAGTAGTACTGTGATGTAACAGACTAACAGACCCCAGTAGTACTGTGAGGTAACAGACTAACAGACCCCAGTAGTACTGTGAGGTAACAGACTAACAGACCCCAGTAGTACTGTGAGGTAACAGACTAACAGACCCCAGTAGTACTGTGATGTAACAGACTAACAGACCCCAGTAGTACTGTGAGGTAACAGACTAACAGACCCCAGTAGTACTGTGAGGTAACAGACTAACAGACCCCAGTAGTACTGTGAGGTAACAGACTAACAGACCCCAGTAGTATTGTGAGGTAACAGACTAACAGACCCCAGTAGTACTGTGATGTAACAGACTAACAGACCCCAGTAGTACTGTGATGTAACAGACTAACAGACCCCAGTAGTACTGTGATGTAACAGACTAACAGACCCCAGTAGTACTGTGAGGTAACAGACTAACAGACCCCAGTAGTACTGTGATGTAACGGACTAACAGACCCCAGTAGTACTGTGATGTAACGGACTAACAGACCCCAGTAGTACTGTGAGGTAACAGACTAACAGACCCCAGTAGTACTGTGATGTAACAGACTAACAGACCCCAGTAGTACTGTGAGGTAACAGACTAACAGACCCCAGTAGTACTGTGATGTAACAGACTAACAGACCCCAGTAGTACTGTGATGTAACAGACTAACAGACCCCAGTAGTACTGTGATGTAACGGACTAACAGACCCCAGTAGTACTGTGATGTAACGGACTAACAGACCCCAGTAGTACTGTGAGGTAACAGACTAACAGACCCCAGTAGTACTGTGAGGTAACAGACTAACAGACCCCAGTAGTACTGTGAGGTAACAGACTAACAGACCCCAGTAGTACTGTGAGGTAACAGACTAACAGACCCCAGTAGTACTGTGAGGTAACAGACTAACAGACCCCAGTAGTACTGTGAGGTAACAGACTAACAGACCCCAGTAGTACTGTGATGTAACAGACTAACAGACCCCAGTAGTACTGTGAGGTAACAGACTAACAGACCCCAGTAGTACTGTGATGTAGCAGACTAACAGACCCCAGTAGTACTGTGATGTAACAGACTAACAGACCCAGTAGTACTGTGAGGTAACAGACTAACAGACCCCAGTAGTACTGTGAGGTAACAGACTAACAGACCCCAGTAGTACTGTGAGGTAACAGACTAACAGACCCCAGTAGTACTGTGAGGTAACAGACTAACAGACCCCAGTAGTACTGTGAGGTAACAGACTAACAGACCCCAGTAGTACTGTGAGGTAACGGACTAACAGACCCCAGTAGTACTGTGAGGTAACGGACTAACAGACCCCAGTAGTACTGTGAGGTAACAGACTAACAGACCCCAGTAGTACTGTGATGTAACAGACTAACAGACCCCAGTAGTACTGTGAGGTAACAGACTAACAGACCCCAGTAGTACTGTGAGGTAACAGACTAACAGACCCCAGTAGTACTGTGATGTAACAGACTAACAGACCCCAGTAGTACTGTGATGTAACAGACTAACAGACCCCAGTAGTACTGTGAGGTAACAGACTAACAGACCCCAGTAGTACTGTGAGGTAACAGACTAACAGACCCCAGTAGTATTGTGATGTAGCAGACTAACAGACCCCAGTAGTACTGTGAGGTAACGGACTAACAGACCCCAGTAGTACTGTGAGGTAACAGACTAACAGACCCCAGTAGTACTGTGATGTAGCAGACTAACAGACCCCAGTAGTACTGTGAGGTAACAGACTAACAGACCCCAGTAGTACTGTGATGTAACATACTAACAGACCCCAGTAGTACTGTGAGGTAACAGACTAACAGACCCCATTAGTACTGTGATGTAGCAGACTAACAGACCCCAGTAGTACTGTGATGTAACAGACTAACAGACCCCATTAGTACTGTGATGTAACATACTAACAGACCCCAGTAGTACTGTGATGTAACAGACTAACAGACCCCAGTAGTACTGTGAGGTAACAGACTAACAGACCCCATTAGTACTGTGATGTAACATACTAACAGACCCCAGTAGTACTGTGAGGTAACAGACTAACAGACCCCAGTAGTACTGTGATGTAGCAGACTAACAGACCCCAGTAGTACTGTGAGGTAACAGACTAACAGACCCCAGTAGTACTGTGATGTAACGGACTAACAGACCCCAGTAGTACTGTGATGTAACGGACTAACAGACCCCAGTAGTACTGTGAGGTAACAGACTAACAGACCCCAGTAGTACTGTGAGGTAACAGACTAACAGACCCCAGTAGTACTGTGAGGTAACGGACTAACAGACCCCAGTAGTACTGTGATGTAACGGACTAACAGACCCCAGTAGTACTGTGAGGTAACAGACTAACAGACCCCAGTAGTACTATGATGTAACATACTAACAGACCCCAGTAGTACTGTGAGGTAACAGACTAACAGACCCCATTAGTACTGTGAGGTAACAGACTAACAGACCCCAGTAGTACTGTGATGTAACGGACTAACAGACCCCAGTAGTACTGTGAGGTAACAGACTAACAGACCCCAGTAGTACTGTGAGGTAACAGACTAACAGACCCCAGTAGTACTGTGATGTAACAGACTAACAGACCCCAGTAGTACTGTGAGGTAACAGACTAACAGACCCCAGTAGTACTGTGAGGTAACAGACTAACAGACCCCAGTAGTACTGTGATGTAACGGACTAACAGACCCCAGTAGTACTGTGATGTAACAGACTAACAGACCCCAGTAGTACTGTGATGTAACAGACTAACAGACCCCAGTAGTACTGTGAGGTAACAGACTAACAGACCCCAGTAGTACTGTGATGTAACAGACTAACAGACCCCAGTAGTACTGTGATGTAACAGACTAACAGACCCCAGTAGTACTGTGATGTAACAGACTAACAGACCCCAGTAGTACTGTGATGTAACAGACTAACAGACCCCAGTAGTACTGTGAGGTAACAGACTAACAGACCCCAGTAGTACTGTGAGGTAACAGACTAACAGACCCCAGTAGTATTGTGATGTAACAGACTAACAGACCCCAGTAGTACTGTGAGGTAACAGACTAACAGACCCCAGTAGTACTGTGATGTAACAGACTAACAGACCCCAGTAGTACTGTGATGTAACAGACTAACAGACCCCAGTAGTACTGTGAGGTAACAGACTAACAGACCCCAGTAGTACTGTGATGTAACAGACTAACAGACCCCAGTAGTACTGTGATGTAACAGACTAACAGACCCCAGTAGTACTGTGATGTAACAGACTAACAGACCCCAGTAGTACTGTGAGGTAACAGACTAACGGACCCCAGTAGTACTGTGAGGTAACAGACTAACAGACCCCAGTAGTACTGTGAGGTAACAGACTAACAGACCCCAGTAGTACTGTGATGTAACAGACTAACAGACCCCAGTAGTACTGTGATGTAACAGACTAACAGACCCCAGTAGTACTGTGAGGTAACAGACTAACAGACCCCAGTAGTACTGTGAGGTAACAGACTAACAGACCCCAGTAGTACTGTGATGTAACAGACTAACAGACCCCAGTAGTACTGTGAGGTAACAGACTAACAGACCCCAGTAGTACTGTGATGTAGCAGACTAACAGACCCCAGTAGTACTGTGATGTAACGGACTAACAGACCCCAGTAGTACTGTGATGTAACGGACTAACAGACCCCAGTAGTACTGTGAGGTAACAGACTAACAGACCCCAGTAGTACTGTGATGTAACATACTAACAGACCCCAGTAGTACTGTGAGGTAACAGACTAACAGACCCCAGTAGTACTGTGAGGTAACAGACTAACAGACCCCAGTAGTACTGTGATGTAACAGACTAACAGACCCCATTAGTACTGTGAGGTAACGGACTAACAGACCCCAGTAGTACTGTGAGGTAACAGACTAACAGACCCCAGTAGTACTGTGATGTAACAGACTAACAGACCCCATTAGTACTGTGAGGTAACGGACTAACAGACCCCAGTAGTACTGTGAGGTAACAGACTAACAGACCCCAGTAGTACTGTGATGTAACAGACTAACAGACCCCAGTAGTACTGTGATGTAACAGACTAACAGACCCCAGTAGTACTGTGAGGTAACAGACTAACAGACCCCAGTAGTACTGTGAGGTAACAGACTAACAGACCCCAGTAGTACTGTGATGTAACAGACTAACAGACCCCAGTAGTACTGTGATGTAACAGACTAACAGACCCCGGTAGTACTGTGATGTAACAGACTAACAGACCCCAGTAGTACTGTGATGTAACGGACTAACAGACCCCAGTAGTACTGTGAGGTAACAGACTAACAGACCCCAGTAGTACTGTGAGGTAACAGACTAACAGACCCCAGTAGTACTGTGAGGTAACAGACTAACAGACCCCAGTAGTACTGTGATGTAACAGACTAACAGACCCCAGTAGTACTGTGATGTAACAGACTAACAGACCCCAGTAGTACTGTGAGGTAACAGACTAACAGACCCCAGTAGTACTGTGAGGTAACAGACTAACAGACCCCAGTAGTACTGTGATGTAACAGACTAACAGACCCCAGTAGTACTGTGAGGTAACAGACTAACAGACCCCAGTAGTATTGTGATGTAGCAGACTAACAGACCCCAGTAGTACTGTGATGTAACGGACTAACAGACCCCAGTAGTACTGTGATGTAACGGACTAACAGACCCCAGTAGTACTGTGAGGTAACAGACTAACAGACCCCGTAGTACTGTGATGTAACGGACTAACAGACCCCAGTAGTACTGTGATGTAACGGACTAACAGACCCCAGTAGTACTGTGAGGTAACAGACTAACAGACCCCAGTAGTACTGTGAGGTAACAGACTAACAGACCCCAGTAGTACTGTGATGTAACGGACTAACAGACCCCAGTAGTACTGTGATGTAACAGACTAACAGACCCCAGTAGTACTGTGATGTAACAGACTAACAGACCCCAGTAGTACTGTGATGTAGCAGACTAACAGACCCCAGTAGTACTGTGAGGTAACAGACTAACAGACCCCAGTAGTACTGTGAGGTAACAGACTAACAGACCCCAGTAGTACTGTGAGGTAACAGACTAACAGACCCCAGTAGTACTGTGAGGTAACAGACTAACAGACCCCAGTAGTACTGTGATGTAACGGACTAACAGACCCCAGTAGTACTGTGAGGTAACAGACTAACAGACCCCAGTAGTACTGTGAGGTAACAGACTAACAGACCCCAGTAGTACTGTGATGTAACATACTAACAGACCCCAGTAGTACTGTGAGGTAACAGACTAACAGACCCCAGTAGTACTGTGAGGTAACAGACTAACAGACCCCATTAGTACTGTGAGGTAACAGACTAACAGACCCCAGTAGTACTGTGAGGTAACGGACTAACAGACCCCAGTAGTACTGTGATGTAACGGACTAACAGACCCCAGTAGTACTGTGATGTAACAGACTAACAGACCCCAGTAGTACTGTGAGGTAACAGACTAACAGACCCCAGTAGTACTGTGATGTAACAGACTAACAGACCCCAGTAGTACTGTGATGTAACAGACTAACAGACCCCAGTAGTACTGTGAGGTAACAGACTAACAGACCCCAGTAGTACTGTGATGTAACAGACTAACAGACCCCAGTAGTACTGTGATGTAACAGACTAACAGACCCCAGTAGTACTGTGATGTAACGGACTAACAGACCCCAGTAGTACTGTGATGTAACGGACTAACAGACCCCAGTAGTACTGTGAGGTAACAGACTAACAGACCCCAGTAGTACTGTGATGTAACAGACTAACAGACCCCAGTAG
>NW_026281014.1:0-66028 GCF_023373465.1 Oncorhynchus keta | reverse complement strand
CTCCCACTGCCTACAGTCAGAACCACAATACCTCCTCTAAGGGACCGCTGCCCACAGTAGGTCTCAGAACCACCTATACCTCCTCTAAGGGACTGCACTGTCTACTAGGTCTCAGAACCACAATACCTCCTCTAAGGGACTGCACTGCCTACAGTAGGTCTCAGAACCACTATACCTCCCAAGGGACTGCACTGTCCAAGTGCAGGTCTCAGAACCACAATACCTCCTCTAAGGGACCGCACCGCCTGACTAGGTGCAGGTCTCAGAACCACAATACCTCCTCTAAGGGACTGCACTGTCTACAGCAGGTCTCAGAACCACTATACTCCTCTAAGGGACTGCACTGCCTACAGTAGGTCCTCAGAACCACAATACCTCCTCTAAGGGACTGCACTGTCTACAGTAGGTCTCAGAACCACAATACCTCCTCTAAGGGACTGCACTGCCTAGTAGGTCTCAGAACCACAATACCTCCCTCTAAGGACTGCACTGCCTACAGTAGGTCTCAGAACCACTATACCTCCCTCTAAGGGACTGCACTGTCTACAGTAGGTCTCAGAACCACTATACCTCCTCTCAGGGACTGCACTGTCTACAGCAGGTCTCCAGAACCCACAATACCTCCTCTGGGCGGACCTGCACTGCCTACAGTAGGTCTCCCAGAACCACTATACTCCTCTAAGGGACTGCACTGCCTACAGTAGGTCTCAGAACCACAATACCTCCTCTCAGGGACTGCACTGTCTACAGTGGGTCTCAGAACCACAATACCTCCTCTAAGGGACTCGCACTGCCTAGCAGGTCCCAGAAACCACTATACCTCCTCTAGGGACTGCACTGCCTACAGTAGGTCTCAGAACCACAATACCTCCTCTATGCGACCGCAGTCTGTCTGCAGTAGGTCTCGCAGAACCACAATACCTCCTCTAGGGACTGCACTGCCTACAGTAGGTCTCCAGAACCAGCACTCTCCTCTAAGGGACTGCACTGTCTACAGTAGGTCTCAGAACCAACGGTCAGCGCTCCTCTTAGTGACTGCACTGCCTCAAGGTAGGGTCTCAGGAACTGCCATTATACCTCCTCTAAGGGACTGCACTGTCTACAGTAGGTCTCAGGAACCACTATACCTCCTCTAAGGACCGCACTGCCACAGTGAGTGTCCCAGAACCACTATACCTCCTCTAAGGGACGCACTGTCTACGGTAGGTCTCAGAACCACAATACCTCCTCCAAGGGACTGCACTGCCTGGCAGGTCTCAGAACCACAATACCTCCTCTAGGGGACTGCACTGCCTCAGTAGGTCTCAGAACCACTATACCTCCTCTAAGGGACTGCACTGCCTACAGTGCAGGTCTCAGAACCAGCAATACCTCCTCTAAGGGACTGCACTGTCTACAGCAGGTCTCAGAACCACAATACCTCCTAAGGGACTGCACTGCCTACAGGTCTCAGAAACCACAACACTCTCTGCGACTGCACTGCCCATGCAGGTCTCAGAACCACTATACCTCCTAAGGACTGCACTGTCTACAGCAGGTCTCAGAACCAATACCACCTCTGAAGGGATCAGCACCCACATGGTGGTCCCACAACCACACACTTCTCTATGGGACTGCACTACAGTATATCTGGGAACACTGTACCCTCTCTAAGGACTGCACTGGCTCAGAGTCCTGAACCACAGCTCACCTCTAAGGACCGCACTGGCTCAAGGTAGGTCTCAGAACCAAGGCCACCTCCTCTAGTGACTGCACGCCTGCATCCTCAGAACCACAATACCTCCTCTAAGGGACTGCACTGTCTACAGTAGGTCTCAGAACCACTATACCTCCTCTAAGGACTGCACTGTCTACAGTAGGTCTCAGAACCACAATACCTTCCCGAAGGGACTGCACTGCCTACAGTAGATCTCAGAACCACAATACCTCCTCTAAGGGACTGCACTGCCCACAGTAGGTCTCTAGAACCACAATACCTTCTCGAAGGGACTGCACTGCCTACAGTAGATCTCAGAACCACAATCACCTCCTCTAAGGGACTGCACTGCCTACAGTAGGTCTCAGAACCACTATACCTCCTCTAAGGGACTGCACTGTCTACAGCAGGTCTCAGAACCACTACCTTCCTCCTCTAGGGACTGCACTGCCTACAGTAGGTCTCAAGAACCACAATACCTCCTCTAAGGGACTGCACTGCTCTACAGTAGGTCTCAGAACCACAATACCTCCTCTAAGTGACTGCACTGTCCTACAGTAGGTCTCAGAACCACAATACCTCCTCTAAGGGACTGCACTGCCTACGAGTAGGTCTCAGAACCACAATACCTCTCTAAGGGACTGCACTGCCTACAGTAGGTCTCAGAACCACAATACCTCCTCTAAGGGACCGCACTGCCTACAGTAGGTCTCAGAACCACTATACCTCCCTCTAAGGGACTGCACTGTCTACAGTAGGTCTCAGAACCACAATACCTCCTCTAAGGGACTGCACTGTCTACAGTAGGTCCTCAGAACCACCATACCTCCCTCTAAGGGACTGCACTGTCTACAGCAGGTCTCAGAAACCACAATACCTCCTCTAAGGGACTGCACTGCCTACAGTAGGTCTCAGAACCACTATACCTCCTCTAAGGGACTGCACTGCCTACAGTGCAGGTCTCAGAACCACAATACCTCCTCTAGGGACTGCACTGCCTACAGCAGGTCTCAGAACCACAAATACCTCCTCCATAGGGACTGCACTGCCCATGCAGTAGGTCTCAGAACCACAATACCTCCTCTAAGGGACTGCACTGTCCACAGTAGGTCTCAGAACCACAATACTTCCTCTAAGGGACTGCACTGCCTACAGTAGGTCTCAGAACCACAATACCTCCTCTAAGGGACTGCACTGCCTACAGTAGGTCCCAGAACCACTATACCTCCTCTAAGGGACTGCACTGCCCACAGTAGTCTCAGAACCACAATACCTCCTCTAAGGGACTGCACCAGCCTACAGAACCACTATACCTCCTCTAAGGGGACTGCACTGCCTGGCCAGTAGGTCTCAGAACCACAATACCTCCTCTAAGGGACTGCACTGCCTACAGTAGGTCTCAGAACCACAATACCTCCTCTAAGGGACTGCACTGCCTACAGTAGGTCTCAGAACCACAATACCTCCTCTAAGGGACTGCACTGCCTACAGTAGGTCTCAGAACCACAATACCTCCCTCTAAGGGACTGCACTGCCTACAGTAGGTCTCAGAACCACAATACCTCCTCTAAGGGACTGCACTGCCTACAGTAGGTCTCAGAACCACACCTCCTCTAAGGGACTGCACTGTCTACAGTAGGTCTCAGAACCACAATACCTCCTCTAAGGGACTGCACTGCCTACAGTAGGTCTCAGAACCACAATACCTCCTCTAAGGGACTGCACTGCCTACAGTAGGTCTCAGAACCACAATACCTCCTCTAAGGGACTGCACTGCCTACAGTAGGTCTCAGAACCACAATACCTCCTCTATGGGACTGCACTGCCTACAGTAGGTCTCAGAACCACTATACCTCCTCTAAGGGACTGCACTGTCTACAGTAGGTCTCAGAACCACATACCTCCTCTAAGGGACTGCACTGTCTACAGTAGGTCTCAAACCACAATACCTCCTCTAAGGGACTGCACTGTCTACAGTAGGTCTCAGAACCACAATACCTCCTCTAAGGGACTGCACTGTCTACAGTAGGTCTCAGAACCACTATACCTCCTCTAAGGGACTGCACTGCCTACAGTAGGTCTCAGAACCACAATACCCTCCTCTAAGGGACTGCACTGCCTACAGTAGGTCTCAGAACCACAATACCTCCTCTAAGGGACTGCACTGCCTACAGTAGGTCTCAGAACCACTATACCTCCTCTAAGGGACTGCACTGTCTACAGTAGGTCTCAGAACCACTATACCTCCTCTAAGGGACTGCACTGCCTACAGTAGGTCTCAGAACCACAATACCTCCTCTAAGGGACTGCACTGCCTACAGTAGGTCTCAGAACCACAATACCTCCTCTAAGGGACTGCACTGCCTACAGTAGGTCTCAGAACCACAATACCTCCTCTAAGGGACTGCACTGCCTACAGTAGGTCTCAGAACCACAATACCTCCTCTAAGGGACTGCACTGCCCTGCAGTAGGTCTCAGAACCACAATACCTCCTCTAAGGGACTGCACTGCCTACAGTAGGTCTCAGAACCACAATACCTCCTCTAAGGGACTGCACTGTCTACAGTAGGTCTCAGAACCACAATACCTCCTCTAAGGGACTGCACTGCCTACAGTAGGTCTCAGAACCACAATACCTCCTCTAAGGGACTGCACTGTCTACAGTAGGTCTCAGAACCACAATACCTCCTCTAAGGGACTGCACTGTCTACAGTAGGTCTCAGAACCACAATACCTCCTCTAAGGGACTGCACTGTCTACAGTAGGTCTCAGAACCACAATACCTCCTCTAGGGACTGCACTGCCTACAGTAGGTCTCAGAACCACAATACCTCCTCTAAGGGACTGCACTGTCTACAGTAGGTCTCAGAACCACTATACCTCCTCTAAGGGACTGCACTGCCTACAGTAGGTCTCAGAACCACTATACCTCCTCTAAGGGACTGCACTGCCTACAGTAGGTCTCAGAACCACAATACCTCCTCTAAGGGACTGCACTGCCTACAGTAGGTCTCAGAACCACAATACCTCCTCTGGGGACTGCACTGTCTACAGTAGGTCTCAGAACCACTATACCTCCTCTAAGGGACTGCACTGCCTACAGTAGGTCTCAGAACCACTATACCTCCTCTAAGGGACTGCACTGCCTACAGTAGGTCTCAGAACCACAATACCTCCTCTAAGGGACTGCACTGTCTACAGTAGGTCTCAGAACCACTATACCTCCTCTAAGGGACTGCACTGCCTACAGTAGGTCTCAGAACCACTATACCTCCTCTAAGGGACTGCACTGTCTACAGTAGGTCTCAGAACCACAATACCTCCTCTAAGGGACTGCACTGCCTACAGTAGGTCTCAGAACCACAATACCTCCTCTAGGGGACTGCACTGCCTACAGTAGGTCTCAGAACCACTATACCTCCTCTAAGGGACTGCACTGCCTACAGTAGGTCTCAGAACCACAATACCTCCTCTAAGGGACTGCACTGTCTACAGTAGGTCTCAGAACCACAATACCTCCTCTAAGGGACTGCACTGCCTACAGTAGGTCTCAGAACCACAATACCTCCTCTAAGGGACTGCACTGTCTACAGTAGGTCTCAGAACCACTATACCTCCTCTAAGGGACTGCACTGTCTACAGTAGGTCTCAGAACCACAATACCTCCTCTAAGGGACTGCACTGTCTACAGTAGGTCTCAGAACCACTATACCTCCTCTAAGGGACTGCACTGTCTACAGTAGGTCTCAGAACCACTATACCTCCTCTAAGGGACTGCACTGTCTACAGTAGGTCTCAGAACCACAATACCTCCTCTAAGGGACTGCACTGCCTACAGTAGGTCTCAGAACCACAATACCTCCTCTAGGGACTGCACTGCCTACAGTAGGTCTCAGAACCACAATACCTCCTCTAAGGGACTGCACTGTCTACAGTAGGTCTCAGAACCACTATACCTCCTCTAAGGGACTGCACTGTCTACAGTAGGTCTCAGAACCACAATACCTTCTCGAAGGGACTGCACTGCCTACAGTAGATCTCAGAACCACAATACCTCCTCTAAGGGACTGCACTGCCTACAGTAGGTCTCAGAACCACAATACCTTCTCTAAGGGACTGCACTGCCTACAGTAGATCTCAGAACCACAATACCTCCTCTAAGGGACTGCACTGCCTACAGTAGGTCTCAGAACCACAATACCTCCTCTAAGGGACTGCACTGTCTACAGTAGGTCTCAGAACCACTATACCTCCTCTAAGGGACTGCACTGCCTACAGTAGGTCTCAGAACCACAATACCTCCTCTAAGGGACTGCACTGCCTACAGTAGGTCTCAGAACCACAATACCTCCTCTAAGTGACTGCACTGCCTACAGTAGGTCTCAGAACCACTATACCTCCTCTAAGGGACTGCACTGCCTACAGTAGGTCTCAGAACCACAATACCTCCTCTAAGGGACTGCACTGCCTACAGTAGGTCTCAGAACCACTATACCTCCTCTAAGGGACTGCACTGCCTACAGTAGGTCTCAGAACCACTATACCTCCTCTAAGGGACTGCACTGTCTACAGTAGGTCTCAGAACCACTATACCTCCTCTAAGGGACTGCACTGTCTACAGTAGGTCTCAGAACCACTATACCTCCTCTAAGGGACTGCACTGTCTACAGTAGGTCTCAGAACCACTATACCTCCTCTAAGGGACTGCACTGCCTACAGTAGGTCTCAGAACCACTATACCTCCTCTAAGGGACTGCACTGCCTACAGTAGGTCTCAGAACCACAATACCTCCTCTAAGGGACTGCACTGCCTACAGTAGGTCTCAGAACCACAATACCTCCTCTAAGGGACTGCACTGCCTACAGTAGGTCTCAGAACCACAATACCTCCTCTAAGGGACTGCACTGTCTACAGTAGGTCTCAGAACCACAATACCTCCTCTAAGGGACTGCACTGTCTACAGTAGGTCTCAGAACCACAATACCTCCTCTAAGGGACTGCACTGTCTACAGTAGGTCTCAGAACCACAATACCTCCTCTAAGGGACTGCACTGTCTACAGTAGGTCTCAGAACCACTATACCTCCTCTAAGGGACTGCACTGCCTACAGTAGGTCTCAGAACCACTATACCTCCTCTAAGGGACTGCACTGCCTACAGTAGGTCTCAGAACCACAATACCTCCTCTAAGGGACTGCACTGCCTACAGTAGGTCTCAGAACCACAATACCTCCTCTAAGGGACTGCACTGCCTACAGTAGGTCTCAGAACCACTATACCTCCTCTAAGGGACTGCACTGTCTACAGTAGGTCTCAGAACCACAATACCTCCTCTAAGAGACTGCACTGCCTACAGTAGGTCTCAGAACCACAATACCTCCTCTAGGGGACTGCACTGCCTACAGTAGGTCTCAGAACCACAATACCTCCTCTAGGGGACTGCACTGCCTACAGTAGGTCTCAGAACCACAATACCTCCTCTAAGGGACTGCACTGCCTACAGTAGGTCTCAGAACCACAATACCTCCTCTAAGGGACTGCACTGTCTACAGTAGGTCTCAGAACCACAATACCTCCTCTAAGGGACTGCACTGCCTACAGTAGGTCTCAGAACCACAATACCTCCTCTAAGGGACTGCACTGCCTACAGTAGGTCTCAGAACCACAATACCTCCTCTAAGGGACTGCACTGCCTACAGTAGGTCTCAGAACCACAATACCTCCTCTAAGGGACTGCACTGTCTACAGTAGGTCTCAGAACCACAATACCTCCTCTAAGGGACTGCACTGTCTACAGTAGGTCTCAGAACCACTATACCTCCTCTAAGGGACTGCACTGCCTACAGTAGGTCTCAGAACCACTATACCTCCTCTAAGGGAC
Organism: Oncorhynchus keta; assembly: GCF_023373465.1. Lineage (NCBI taxonomy): Eukaryota > Metazoa > Chordata > Actinopteri > Salmoniformes > Salmonidae > Oncorhynchus > Oncorhynchus keta. The sequence goes on along the minus strand of NW_026281014.1, from coordinate 58,450 downwards.
TGCACTGCCTACAGTAGGTCTCAGAACCACTATACCTCCTCTAAGGGACTGCACTGCCTACAGTAGGTCTCAGAACCACTATACCTCCTCTAAGGGACTGCACTGCCTTGACAGAGGAGAACAGACACTAAGGTGTCATTGTATTCAACCATATAACAGCCTGGGATCTTCATTCCCATTGAAACTGAGGGCTGTTAGTGAGCCGCCTCAATTTCATCCGCTTGTACAGTAGAATCGCAACACACATAATGTAGTTGTCGTTACACATAATGTAGTTGTCGTTATACATAATGTAGTTGTCGTTAGTTGTCGTTACACATAATGTAGTTGTCGTTACACATAATGTAGTTGTTGTTACACATAATGTAGTTGTTGTTACACATAATGTAGTTGTCGTTAGTTGTCGTTACACATAATGTAGTTGTCGTTACACATAATGTAGTTGTTGTTACACATAATGTAGTTGTCGTTACACATAATGTAGTTGTCGTTACACATAATGTAGTTGTTGTTACACATAATGTAGTTGTTGTTACACATAATGTAGTTGTTGTTACACATAATGTAGTTGTCGTTACACATAATGTAGTTGTCGTTACACATAATGTAGTTGTCGTTACACATAATGTAGTTGTCGTTACACATAATGTAGTTGTCGTTACACATAATGTAGTTGTCGTTACACATAATGTAGTTGTTGTTACACATAATGTAGTTGTCGTTACACATAATGTAGTTGTCGTTACACATAATGTAGTTGTTGTTACACATAATGTAGTTGTCGTTACACATAATGTAGTTGTTGTTACACATAATGTAGTTGTCGTTACACATAACGTAGTTGTCGTTACACATAACGTAGTTGTTGTTACACATAATGTAGTTGTCGTTACACATAATGTAGTTGTCGTTACACACATAATGTAGTTGTTAATGTCGTTACACATAATGTAGTTGTTGTTACACATAATGTTACACATAATGTAGTTGTCGTTACACATAATGTAGTTGTCGTTACACATAATGTAGTTGTTGTTACACATAATGTAGTTGTCGTTACACATAATGTAGTTGTCGTTACACATAATGTAGTTGTTGTTACACATAATGTAGTTGTCGTAACACACATAATGTAGTTGTTGTTACACATAATGTAGTTGTCGTTACACATAATGTAGTTGTCGTTACACATAATGTAGTTTTCGTTACACATAATGTAGTTGTCGTTACACATAATGTAGTTGTTGTTACGCATAATGTAGTTGTCGTTACACATAATGTAGTTGTCTTTACACATAATGTAGTTGTTGTTACACATAACGTAGTTTTAAATTACACATAATGTAGTTGTTGTTACACATAATGTAGTTGTTGTTACACATAATGTAGTTGTCGTTACACATAATGTAGTTGTCGTTACACATAATGTAGTTGTCGTTACACATAATGTAGTTGTCGTTACACATAATGTAGTTGTCGTTACACATAATGTAGTTGTCGTTACACATAATGTAGTTGTCGTTACACATAATGTAGTTGTCGTTACGCATAGTGTAGTTGTCGTTACACATAATGTAGTTGTCTTTATACATAATGTAGTTGTCGTTACACATAATGTAGTTGTCGTTACACATAATGTAGTTGTCGTTACACATAATGTAGTTGTCTTTACACATAATGTAGTTGTCGTTACACATAATGTAGTTGTCGTTACACATAATGTAGTTGTCGTTAGTTGTCGTTACACATAATGTAGTTGTCGTTTGTCGTTACACATAATGTAGTTGTCGTTACACACATAATGTAGTTGTCGTTACACATAATGTAGTTGTCGTTACACATAATGTAGTTGTCGTTACACATAATGTAGTTGTCGTTACACATAATGTAGTTGTCGTTACACATAATGTAGTTGTCGTTACACATAATGTAGTTGTCGTTAGTTGTTGTTACACATAATGTAGTTGTTCGTTACACATAATGTAGTTGTCGATAGTTATTAGTTACACATAATGTAGTTGTCGTTACACATAATGTAGTTGTCGTTACACATAATGTAGTTGTCGTTACACATAATGTAGTTGTCGTTACACATAATGTAGTTGTTGTTACACATAATGTAGTTGTCTTTATACATAATGTAGTTGTCGTTACACATAGTGTAGTTGTCGTTACACATAATGTAGTTGTCTTTACACATAATGTAGTTGTCTTTACACATAATGTAGTTGTCGTTACACATAATGTAGTTGTCGTTACACATAATGTAGTTGTCGTTACACATAATGTAGTTGTTGTTACACATAATGTAGTTGTCGTTACACATAATGTAGTTGTCGTTACACATAATGTAGTTGTTGTTACACATAATGTAGTTGTCGTTACACATAATGTAGTTGTCGACACATAGTTGTCGTTACACATAATGTAGTTGTCGTTACACATAATGTAGTTGTCGTTAGTTGTCGTTACACATAATGTAGTTGTCGTTAGTTGTTGTTACACATAATGTAGTTGTCGTTACACATAATGTAGTTGTCGATAGTTGTCGTTACACATAATGTAGTTGTCATTATACATAATGTAGTTGTCGTTACACATAATGTAGTTGTCGTTACACATAATGTAGTTGTCGTAACACATAATGTAGTTGTCGTAACACATAATGTAGTTGTCGTTACACATAATGTAGTTGTCGTTACACATAATGTAGTTGTCGTTACACATAATGTAGTTGTCGTTACACATAATGTAGTTGTTGTTACACATAATGTAGTTGTCGTTCACATAATGTAGTTGTCGTTACACATAATGTAGTTGTCGTTACACATAATGTAGTTGTCGTTACACATAATGTAGTTGTAGTTACACATAATGTTACACATAATGTAGTTGTAGTTACACATAATGTAGTTGTCGTTACACATAATATAGTTCTTGTTACACATAATGTAGTTGTCGTTACACATAATATAGTTGTCGTTACACATAATGTAGTTGTCGTTACACATAATATAATTCTTGTTACACATAATGTAGTTGTCGTTACACATAATATAGTTGTCGTTACACATAATGTAGTTGTTGTTACACATAATGTTACACATAATGTAGTTGTCGTTACACATAATGTAGTTGTTGTTACACATAATGTAGTTGTTGTTACACATAATGTAGTTGTCGTTACACATAATGTAGTTGTCGTTACACATAATGTAGTTGTTGTTACACATAATGTAGTTGTCGTTACACATAATGTAGTTGTCGTTACACATAATGTAGTTGTCGTTACACATAATGTAGTTGTCGTTACACATAATGTAGTTGTCGTTACACATAATGTAGTTGTCGTTACACATAATGTAGTTGTCGTTACACATAATGTAGTTGTCGTTACACATAATGTAGTTGTCGTTACACATAATGTAGTTGTCGTTACACATAATGTAGTTGTCGTTACACATAATGTAGTTGTCGTTACACATAATGTTACACATAATGTAGTTGTCGTTACACATAATGTAGTTGTAGTTACACATAATGTAGTTGTAGTTACACATAATGTTACACATAATGTAGTTGTCGTAACACACATAATGTAGTTGTCGTTACACATAATGTAGTTGTAGTTACACATAATGTTACACATAATGTAGTTGTAGTTACACATAATGTAGTTGTCGTTACACATAATATAGTTCTTGTTACACATAATGTAGTTGTCGTTACACATAATATAGTTGTCGTTACACATAATGTAGTTGTCGTTACACATAATGTAGTTGTCGTTACACATAATGTAGTTGTCGTTACACATAATGTAGTTGTCGTAACACATAATGTAGTTGTCGTTAACACATAATGTAGTTGTCGTTACACATAATGTAGTTGTCGTTAGTTGTCGTTACACATAATGTAGTTGTCGTTACACATAATGTAGTTGTCGTTACACATAATGTAGTTGTCGTTACACATAATGTAGTTGTCGTTAGTTGTCGTTACACATAATGTAGTTGTCGTTACACATAATGTAGTTGTCGATTCACATAATGTAGTTGTCATTACACATAATGTAGTTGTCGTTACACATAATGTAGTTGTCGTTACACATAATGTAGTTGTTGTTACACATAACGTAGATGTTGTTACACATAATGTAGTTGTCGATTCACATAATGTAGTTGTCGTTACACATAATGTAGTTGTCGTTCACATAATGTAGTTGTCGTTACACATAATGTAGTTGTCGTTACACATAATGTAGTTGTCGTTACACATAATGTAGTTGTCGTTACACATAATGTAGTTGTCGTTACACATAATGTAGTTGTTGTTACACATAATGTTACACATAATGTAGTTTTGTTACACATAATGTAGTTGTTGTTATACATAATGTAGTTGCCGTTACACATAATGTAGTTGTCGTTACACATAATGTAGTTGTCGTTACACATAATGTAGTTGTCGTAACACACATAATGTAGTTGTCGTTACACATAATGTAGTTGTCGTTACACATAATGTAGTTGTCGTTACACATAATGTAGTTGTCGTTACACATAATGTAGTTGTCGTTACACATAATGTAGTTGTCGTTACACATAATGTAGTTGTCGTAACACACATAATGTAGTTGTCGTTACACATAATGTAGTTGTCGTTACACATAATGTAGTTGTCGTTACACATAATGTAGTTGTCGTAACACACATAATGTAGTTGTCGTAACACATAATGTAGTTGTCGTAACACATAATGTAGTTGTCGTAACACATAATGTAGTTGTCGTTACACATAATGTAGTTGTCGTAACACATAATGTAGTTGTCGTTACACATAATGTAGTTGTCGTAACACACATAATGTAGTTGTCGTTACACATAATGTAGTTGTCGTTACACATAATGTAGTTGTCGTTACACATAATGTAGTTGTCGTTACACATAATGTAGTTGTCGTTACACATAATGTAGTTGTCGTTACACATAATGTAGTTGTCGTTAGTTGTCGTTACACATAATGTAGTTGTCGTTACACATAATGTAGTTGTCGTAACACACATAATGTAGTTGTCGTTACACATAATGTAGTTGTCGTTACACATAATGTAGTTGTCGTTACACATAATGTAGTTGTCGTTACACATAATGTAGTTGTCGTTAGTTGTCGTTACACATAATGTAGTTGTCGTTACACATAATGTAGTTGTCGTAACACACATAATGTAGTTGTCGTTACACATAATGTAGTTGTCGTAACACACATAATGTAGTTGTAGTTACACATAATGTAGTTGTCGTTACACATAATGTAGTTGTAGTTACACATAATGTAGTTGTCGTTACACATAATGTAGTTGTCGTTACACATAATGTAGTTGTTGTTACACATAATGTAGTTGTCGTTACACATAATGTAGTTTTCGTTACACATAATGTAGTTGTCGTTAGTTGTCGTTACACATAATGTAGTTGTTGTTACAATACTGTATAAATGGCCGTCAGTGACGTCTCAACAACATCAGGCGTGTGACACATCTGATAAACAGTTGCCTGGCAACAGAGTGTGGGTTTTCATTGACGGGTTTGTTTTACAATAGAACGTTGACACAACACTAATCCAACATCTATCTGCCCTGTGAGTTTTACTGATTAATGTAGTTGATATGGAAGCTACAATGTTAGATAAAGTCACACATTATATACAATGAAACACAAGACTGTACATTTGTTTGAGAAATAATAGTTTTCCCAGCCACTGGATAGCTGCAGTGAAATGTGTTGTTTTACAGGGTCAGCCATAGTAGCATTGTTTTGAAATATCTGTATGTGTAATGTTTACTGTTCATTTTATAATAATATTATCTACCTCACTTGCTTTGGCAATGTTAACACATGTTTCCCGTGCCAATAAAGCCCCTTGAATTGAATTTAATTGAATTGGTGCACCAACAGCAAATTAGGGATAAGTGTCTTGCTCAAGGGCACATTGACAGATTTTCACCTTGTCACCTCAAATATTCCGAACCAGCATCCTTTCGGTGACCCAACGGTAAGAGACGCATGACACATCTAACGTGACAGCCTTTGTAACAGTGTGACACTGAACTAACGCTAATTCATAACATATTTTTTACCAGTGGGGTTTACAATGACTCACAAGGCCGTACACTTGGTCATCAACGGCTTCTCTCCCCACAACAAAGAAAATAAAACAAGGTGAGTCGTAAGGACATGGTGTGGTAATAGTAGAGCAGGGTACTGACTGCTGTAGGTGATGTTGAATCCTCTTCCGGACATGGAGTGGTCTGCCTGGAACTCCAGCTGCAGTATGTTACTGTTGGAGGTGAAGTGAGACGGCACCTCGGCCCCCGAGTACCTCCCCAGGATGGACGAGCCCGTCTGGTACGACCACAACGTGTTGAAACGTTATTTAAAGAGGGGGGAGGGGGGGAGCATTTAAACAACACAACACTATTCAAAGAAACTATACACTCAAACAACACAACACTATTCAAAGAAACTATACACTTAAACAACACAACACTATTCAAAGAAACTATACACTTAAACAACACAACACTATTCAAAGAAACTATACACTTAAACAACACAACACTATTCAAAGAAACTATACACTTAAACAACACAACACTATTCAAAGAAACTATACACTTAAACAACACAACACTATTCAAAGAAACTATACACTTAAACAACACAACACTATTCAAATAAACTATACACTTAAACAACACAACACTATTCAAATAAACTATACACTTAAACAACACAAACTTTTTGGTAAAATTAGAAAATGAAAGAACTAAGAACAAACCAAGAGGCAATAAAATACGCATTTACCACAAACCAAGAGGAATTAAGAGATGAACTAAAATAAACCTCGTCCCAGAAAGGATGTATGACAACCACTAACATAAAGCTAGGAAGCTTTAAAAACCTGATTTAAAAACCTCCATGATGCCCTTCCCCTTTTACTAGCTACTCAATCAATTATCAATCAATCCATTACCTGGTCTCAATCAATCCATTACCTGGTCTCAATCAATCCATTACCTGGTCTCAATCAATCCATTACCTGGTCTCAATCAATCCATTACCTGGTCTCAATCAATCCATTACCTGGTCTCAATCAATCCATTACCTGGTCTCAATCAATCCATTACGCAACCACAAACCAAGGAATATCCTGGTCTCAATCAATCCATTACCTAGTTTCAAAACAGTCCATTACCTGGTCTCAATCAATCCATTACCTGGTCTCAATCAGTCCATTACCTGGTCTCAATCAGTCCATTACCTGGTCTCAATCAATCCATTACCTGGTCTCAATCAATCCATTACCTAGTTTCAATCAGTCCATTACCTGGTCTCAATCAATCCATTACCTGGTCTCAATCAATCCATTACCTGGTCTCAATCAATCCATTACCTGGTCTCAATCAATCCATTACCTGGTCTCAATCAATCCATTACCTAGTTTCAATCAGTCCATTACCTAGTTTCAATCAGTCCATTACCTGGTCTCAATCAATCCATTACCTGGTCTCAATCAATCCATTACCTGGTCTCAATCAATCCATTACCTGGTCTCAATCAATCCATTACCTGGTCTCAATCAATCCATTACCTGGTCTCAATCAATCCATTACCTGGTCTCAATCAATCCATTACCTGGTCTCAATCAATCCATTACCTGGTTTCAATCAGTCCATTACCTGGTCTCAATCAATCCATTACCTGGTCTCAATCAATCCATTACCTGGTCTCAATCAGTCCATTACCTGGTCTCAATCAATCCATTACCTGGTCTCAGTCAATATATTACCTGGTCTCAATCAATCCATTACCTGGTCTCAATCAATCCATTACCTGGTCTCAATCAGTCCATTACCTGGTTTCAATCAATCCATTACCTGGTCTCAATCAGTCCATTACCTGGTCTCAATCAATCCATTACCTGGTCTCAATCAATCCATTACCTGGTCTCAATCAATCCATTACCTGGTCTCAATCAATCCATTACCTAGTTTCAATCAGTCCATTACCTAGTTTCAATCAGTCCATTACCTGGTCTCAATCAATCCATTACCTGGTCTCAATCAATCCATTACCTGGTCTCAATCAATCCATTACCTGGTCTCCGTCCTTCACGGTGAGGAAGTCGTATGGAGGCTCCAGGTCAAAGTCGTTGAAGGCCAGGTGGATCCGGCTGCCTGGTTCAGAGATGATGATCCACACACAGTTCAGGTTGTTCCCATAGCCCTCTGGGTAGTCAGGGGACAGCACAGTGCCCACGGCCGCCGTGAAGTTGGAGAAACATGGGACTGTGGGAGTCGGAAGAAGGGAGTGGCTTAGGTGTAGAAATGTTTATGTTCGCATATTCATATGTTCATTAAGGTATTCCACCGAGGCAGCATGGGAGGGTTTTCCTATAGATATACATACTCTGTTACATATTGGATGTAAAACCTGAAAAGTGGAATAATGTATTTCCTTACTTATTTTAATGAAAACATATTCCACAGAATGACTGTGCTTTTTAACATGTAATTTCAAACAATGAACATACTCTCCATACTCTGCAAGTCCAGATACTCACATATGCAAATGGGGATGTTAGCAGACCACTGGTTGTTGTTCTGACATGTGATCATCCTCTCTCCAATCAGCTCGAAGCCAAACTGGCACTCGAACCGCAGCACGTTCCCGTTCAGAAACCCACTGCCCTCCTGGAAGCCATACAGAGGTGTGCCTGGGTCCCCACAACTCTCCTTATCAATCTCTGTCAGAGAAAGAGACAGGGATTAGTCAAATGTTGGTCTTTTATCTGTTTGATACTGATAGTATCTGTCTCAAAGGGTCTCTGGTCCTGGGCCAGGTCTGGGATGGAGGTAGTCTGGTCCTGGGCCAGGTCTGGGATGGAGAAGGTCTGGTGCTGGGCCAGGTCTGGGATGGAGGTAGTCTGGTCCTGGGGCTATGGTCAAGAGGCTGGGGGCTGGGGATGGGGCTTGAGGCTAGGTGCTGGGGGCTGGGGACGCTAGTGCTGGGGCTAGGTGCTGGGGATAGGGGCTGGGGATATGTGCTGGGGATAGGGACTGGGGATAGGGGCTGGGGATTGGGACTGGGGATAGGGGCTGGGGATATGTGCTGGGGACTAGGGACTGGGGATAGGGGCTGGGTGTTAGTTCTGGGACAGGCATGGGACTGGGGATAGGCTAAGGTCGGTTGATTGTGTCTGTATCTCAACATGTTATCATTATCAGCACAGAGGAGGACTGTATACTGTGGCTAGGGTTAAAGAGGTTGATAGTGTTTGTACCTTTATAGTTGATCTTGAAGCCGATAGATCCCACGCTCTCATCAGACTGAAGGTGCAGCCACATTTGATGGGACATGCTGACAATGAGGTCAGGCACGAAGCTACCTGTCAGGCTGCAGATAAGAGCACAATACAACCAATGGCCCGTCACAATACTGCCCTTCAGCCAATCAGATCGGTTGTAATCGTAAATAAGAATCTGTTCTTAATTGACTTATCTGTCCAAATAAAGGTTAAATACAAAAACAGAAATAAGAGACAGGGTTATCGTAAAAGAGACAGGGTTATCGTAAAAGAGACAGGGTTATCGTAAAAGAGACAGGGTTATCGTAAAAGAGACAGGGTTATCTTAAAAGCTATTTACCTTTGTTATACAACCAGGCATGTAAGAGAAACTTGACGATAAGTCATTATTGTAAACAACACATATGTAAATTAGTTAGAGTTAATATTAACATTTTATAACAACGTGGAATGTAAGTGGACTTAATTGAACCATCAAACAACACATATGTTAATTAGTTATAGAGTTAATATTAACATTTTAAAACAACGTGGAATGTAAGTGGACTTAATTGAACCATCAAAAAACACATACGTTAATTAGTTATAGAGTTAATATTAACATTTTAAAACAACGTGGAACGTAAATGGACTTAATTGAACCATCAAACAACACATATGTTAATTAGTTATAGAGTTAATATTAACATTTTAAAACAACATGGAACGTAAGTGGACTTCATTGAACCATCGAACAGCAGACATGTTTATTTAAGTGTAATCTCACAGCGAGATGTGGTTGTGGGATCTGAGGATAATTCAAGTATAATACCTACACTTGTATTATAGTTCTTGAGTCTCCGACTTGCCCTCCGTCTCCGATGGTTAACGAGTCATAGCCGATCTCCATGTCAAACTCCTCAAAGTTGACCTGGATGACCTGTTGGAAGTAAACCCATTTTACAACACATTCTGCCAACGTATCTTCCACTACATTTATATTATATACACATTATTATTCCTTGGACAACAAAATCACGAACACATCGCTTTTATTTAACTGTTTCTGACAGCAGAAATAAACAATGTGTTCATTTGATTGGCTGAATAATAGGACGTGGTATCTGGTAAAAGGACAGCTAATCCACCGCTGACAGAAAGCTTCGGAGGAGATAACAGAAACACAATCCCACCCAGCTACTGCACTGTATGCACTGCTATTACATCATCCGGTCGCAGTATGCGACCGGAGAATCGTTCCACATTTACCTCACATCACATTCATAAACAGACGTACGAGCAGCTGCTGATTCGCATCAAACACACCTTTGGGAGAGTGTTCGGAATCATATTCATTCAAGTCATTTTCTGATGTTTACTAAATATCCGCCCACGCGGCTCTTGATTCACAATGAGTGAAAGACAATTCGATTGAAACAACAAAGAAACCAAATGAATCCTAACAAGTCCTGTCAAACGGATGCATTTCGTCAAGTAGAGTGTGTGTTTCTCTCAACAAAAGCAAGGCCCAGAATCGTTCGCAACAGAAGCGATGCAAATGGTCTTCAGGGAGGACTTTATAAATCCCCCTCAGAACACAAATCAAATACTGAGAAGCAATCATGCAAAGATGTAACTTATTGACTGAAATAATTAATTGCCTCTCTGTCTTCCCTTTTTAATGAATCTTCTGGTCACAGTCACCTACGATGCATCCCAAATAGCAACCTATTTTCAATATAATGCATAACTTCTGACCAGAGCCATATGGGCCCTGATGAAATGTAATGCACTATGTAGGGAATAGGTTGCTATTTGGGATGCATCGTAGCTGACCGTGACCGAGCTACTCTCCTCTCTTTATTTAACAATACACACAACCAAATATAACATGACACATGCAGGGAAGCTTTTAACATATAACATGACACATGTAGGGAAGCTTTAACATATAACATGACACATGTAGGGAAGCTTTTAACATATAACATGAAACATGCAGGGAAGCTTTTAACATATAACATGACACATGCAGGGAAGCTTTTAACATATAACATGACACATGCAGGAAGCTTTTAACATATAACATGAAACATGCAGGGAAGCTTTAACATATAACATGACACATGTAGGGAAGCTTTTAACATATAACATGACACATGTAGGGAAGCTTTTAACATATAACATGACACATGCAGGAAGCTTTTAACATATAACATGACACATGCAGGGAAGCTTTTAACATATAACATGACACATGCAGGGAAGCTTAATCCGAATGAAGAAAAACATTGATTATTGCAACTGTTCGCTGCTCTGGCCCCCAATGGTGGAACAAACTCCCTCACGACGCCAGGACAGCGGAGTCAATCACCACCTTCCGGAGCACCTGAAACCCCACCTCTTTAAGGAATACCTAGGATAGGATAAGTAATCCTTCTCACCCCCCTAAAGATTTAGATGCACTATTGTAAAGTGGCTGTTCCACTGGATGTCATAAGGTGAATGCACCAATTTGTAAGTCGCTCTGGATGAGAGCGTCTGCTAAATGACTTAAATGTAATGTAAATGTAATGTATTTAAGTGTATTTCTACCTTGTCCACACGGAGCTCAGATGAAAGCTTTTAAAATGCCACGCGTGTCACATTTCTGTCCAATGCCAACAGCCAAACATGACGGCAACATGCTTCTGTTGTTCTCTAGGACCTTGTAGTGTCTGTGCTTTGGGGACAGGACATCGCAGCGTCCCACAGTGTACTCTTTCTTTATACAGTGCACTTTACCAAATGGCCACTGGTCAAACGTAGTGCACTAAATAGGGAAAAGTGTGCCTTTTGTGATGCAGGCCTATGCCTGCATTGTGTTGAATTAGCAATGCAGCGACAGTGCATAATTATTCTAATGACGTTAGGTAACGTTAGCTAACACATGGTAATGTGAAGCGTAGATAATGACTTCAATGTCAACGAGAGACATGGGAGAAACTAGGAGAGACTAGGAGAGACTGGGAGAAACTAGGAGAGACTAGGAGAGACTGGGAGAAACTAGGAGAGACTAGGAGAGACTGGGAGAAACTAGGAGAGACTAGGAGAGACTGGGAGAAACTGGGAGAGCATGGGAGTGACTAGGAGAGACTGGGAGAGACTAGGAGAAACTGGGAGAGATTAGGAGAGACTAGGAGAGACCGGGAGAGGCTGGGCGAGACTGGGAGAGACTAGTAGAGCATAGGAGAGACTAGGAGAGACTGGGAGAGACTAGGAGAGACTAGGAGAGACTAGAAGAGACTAGGAGAGGCTAGGTGAGACTGGGAGAGACTAGGAGAGACTAGGAGAGGCTAGGAGAGACTGGGAGACCATAGGAGAGACTAGGAGAGACTGGGAGAAACTAGGAGAGACTGGGAGAGACTAGGAGAAACTAGGAGAGACTAGGAGAAACTAGGAGAGACTGGGAGAGCATGGGAGAGACTAGTAGAGACTGGGAGAGACTGGGAGAGACTAGGAGAAACTTGGAGAGACTAGGCGAGACTAGGAGAGACTAGGAGAGAGTGGGAGAGGCTAGCAGAGACTAGGAGAGACTAGGAGAGACAAGGAGCGCATAGGAGAGAATAGGGGAGACTAGGAGAGACTAGGATAGGTTAGGAGAGACTAGGAGAGACTAGGAGAGCATAGGAGAGTCTGGTAGAGACTAGGAGAGACTAGGAGAGACTAGGAGAGCATAGGAGAGACGAGGAGAGACTAGGAGAGCATAGGAAAGACTAGGAGAGCATAGGAGAGAATAGGAGAGACTAGGAGAGCATAGGAGAGACTAGGAGAGACTAGGGAGAGGCTAGGAGAGACTGGGAGAGACTATGAGAGACTAGGAGAGCCTAGGAGAGGCTAGGAGAGACTGGGAGATCATAGGAGAGACTTGGAGAGACTGGGAGAGACTAGGAGAGGCTAGGTGAGACTGGGAGAGACTAGGAGAGACTAGGAGAGGCTAGGAGAGACTGGGAGACCATAGGAGAGACTAGGAGAGACTGGGAGAAACTAGGAGAGACTGGGAGAGACTAGGAGAAACTAGGAGAGACTAGGAGAAACTAGGAGAGACTGGGAGAGCATGGGAGAGACTAGTAGAGACTGGGAGAGACTGGGAGAGACTAGGAGAAACTTGGAGAGACTAGGCGAGACTAGGAGAGACTAGGAGAGAGTGGGAGAGGCTAGCAGAGACTAGGAGAGACTAGGAGAGACAAGGAGCGCATAGGAGAGAATAGGGAGACTAGGAGAGCATAGGAGAGAATAGGAGAGACTAGGAGAGCATAGGAGAGACTAGGAGAGACTGGGAGAGACTAGAAGAGACTAGGAGAGGCTAGGAGAGACTGGGAGAGACTATGAGAGACTAGGAGAGCCTAGGAGAGGCTAGGAGAGACTGGGAGATCATAGGAGAGACTTGGAGAGACTGGGAGAAACCAGGAGAGACTGGGAGAGACTGGGAGAGACTAGGAGAAAGTAGGAGAGACTAGGAGAGACTGGAAGAAACTAGGAGAGACTGGGCGAGCATGGGAGGGACTAGGAGAGACTGGGAGAGAATGGGAGAGACTAGGAGAAACTGGGAGAGACAAGGAGAGACTAGGAGAGACCAGGAGAGACCGGGAGAGGCCAGGAGAGACTGGGGAGACTAGGCGAGACTAGGAGAGACTAGGAGAGAGTGGGAGAGGCTAGCAGAGACTAGGAGAGACTAGGAGAGCATAGGATAGACTAGGGAGACTAGGAGAGCATAGGAGAGACGAGGAGAGACTAGGAGAGCATAGGAAAGACTAGGAGAGCATAGGAGAGAATAGGAGAGACTAGGAGAGCATAGGAGAGACTAGGAGAGACTGGGAGAGACTAGAAGAGACTAGGAGAGGCTAGGAGAGACTGGAGAGACTAGGAGAGCCTAGGAGAGGCTAGGAGAGGCTGGGAGATCATAGGAGAGACTTGGAGAGACTGGGAGAAACTAGGAGAGACTGGGAGAGACTTGGAGAGGCTAGGAGAAAGTAGGAGAGACTAGGAGAGACTGGGAGAAACTAGGAGAGACTGGGCGAGCATGTGAGAGACTAGGAGAGACTGGGAGAGAATGGGAGAGACTAGGAGAAACTGGGAGAGACAAGGAGAGACTAGGAGAGACCAGGAGAGACCGGGAGAGGCCAGGAGAGACTGGGGAGACTAGGCGAGACTAGGAGAGACTAGGAGAGAGTGGGAGAGGCTAGCAGAGACTAGGAGAGACTATGAGAGCATAGGATAGACTAGGGAGACTAGGAGAGACTATGATAGGGTTAGGAGAGACTAGGAGAGACTAGGAGAGCATATGAGAGTCTGGTAGAGACTATGAGAGACTAGGGAGCATATGAGAGACTAGGAGAGACTAGGAGAGCATAGGATAGACTAGGAGAGGCTAGGAGAGACTGGGAGAGACTAGGAGAGACTAGGAGAAGCTAGGAGAGGCTAGGAGAGACTGGGAGAGACTGGGGAGACTAGGAGAGACTAGGAGAGACTGAGAGAGACTGGGAGAGACTGGGAGAATCTAGGAGAGACTGGGAGATATCAGGAGAAACTAGGAGAGACTGGGAGAGACTGGGAGAGACTGGGAGAGACTAGGAGAAACTAGGAGAGACTGGGAGAGCATGGGAGCGACTAGGAGAGACTGGGAGAGACTGGGAGAGACTAGGAGAAACTGGGAGAGACTAGGAGAAACTGGGAGAGGCTCGGAGAGGCTAGGAGAGACTGGGAGAGACTAGGAGAGATTAGGAGAGGCTAGGAGAGACTGGGAGAGATTAGGAGAGACTATGAGAGGCTAGGAGAGACTAGGAGAGACTGTGAGAGGCTAGGAGAGACTGGGAGAGACCAGGAGAGACTAGGGGAGACTAGGAGAGACTAGGAGTGAGCTGACAGGTAAAGGCGTAAGAATATAAACCATACCTTATTGGGGTTACTAGCAGTGATAATCCACACACAGTGGGAATTACTCTCGTACTGGATGGGGAAATTGGGAGAGGTGAAAGTCCCCGATGGACCCTGGAGTGTCGATCCACACGTTTTCACTGAAACAAGAGAAAGGATTGAGATGTTTAAACGGGATACTAGAATGTGTCATGTTTAGTCAATGTCCTGCAGCTCTTTAACTGAAACAAGAGACAGGAGAGTGAGATGTTTAAATGGGATACTAGAATATGTCATGTTTAGTCAATGTCCTGCAGCTCTTTAACTGAAACAGGAGAAAGGAATGAGATGTTTAAATGCAGAGAGGGAATGATACCTTGCTGGTGTAATATTCTCTGCTATCGACCAATATTAAACAGAGGTAAAGGCTTAACCATTAGAATCTGCATATATCCACAGGCCCTGGTTTAATCAAAGCAGTTGTCTGTATTAGATGTACCCGGAAGAGGGCCTCACCTTTATAGACAGGTCTGTGGTCGCTCTAGGCAGCGTGTATCTATATTAGATGTACCAGGAAGAGGGCCTCACCTTTACAGACAGGTCTGTGGTCGCTCTAGGCAGCGTGTATCTGTATTAGATGTACCAGGAAGAGGGCCTCACCTTTACAGACAGGTCTGTGGTCGCTCCAGGCAGCGTGTATCTATATTAGATGTACCAGGAAGAGGGCCTCACCTTTACAGACAGGTCTGTGGTCGCTCTAGGCAGCGTGTATCTATATTAGATGTACCAGGAAGAGGGCCTCACCTTTACAGACAGGTCTGTGGTCGCTCCAGGCAGCGTGTATCTATATTAGATGTACCAGGAAGAGGGCCTCACCTTTACAGACAGGTCTGTGGTCGCTCTAGGCAGCGTGTATCTATATTAGATGTACCAGGAAGAGGGCCTCACCTTTACAGACAGGTCTGTGGTCGCTCCAGGCAGCGAACACCTCAGCCACCCTCTGACAGGTGATGGTTTTGGAGCCCTGCAGCACATGGTCCTCATCACAGGTAAACTGAGCCGTCGCTCAATGCTGGAACACATAACAACACATTCATGTAAGAAAGAAAGTCTAGCCCCACCCACACAGTCTAGCTCCACCCACACAGTCTAGCTCCAGCCACACAGTCTAGCTCCACCCACACAGTCTCGCTCCACCCACACAGTCTAGCTCCACCCACACAGTCTAGCTCCACCCACACAGTCTAGCTCCACCCACACAGTCTAGCCCCACCCACACAGTCTAGCTCCACCCACACAGTCTAGCTCCACCCACAGTCTAGCTCCACCCACACAGTCTAGCCCCACCCACACAGTCTAGCTCCACCCACAGAGTCTAGCTCCACCCACACAGTCTAGCTCCAGCCACACAGTCTAGCTCCACCCACACAGTCGAGCTCCACCCACACAGTCTAGCTCCACCCACACAGTCTAGCTCCACCCACACAGTCTAGCTCCAGCCACACAGTCCAGCTCCAGCCACACAGTCAAGCTCCACCCACACAGTCTAGCCCCACCCACACAGTCTAGCTCCACCCACAGAGTCTAGCTCCACCCACACAGTCTAGCTCCAGCCACACAGTCTAGCTCCACCCACACAGTCGAGCTCCACCCACACAGTCTAGCTCCACCCACACAGTCTAGCTCCACCCACACAGTCTAGCTCCAGCCACACAGTCCAGCTCCAGCCACACAGTCAAGCTCCACCCACACAGTCTAGCTCCACCCACACAGTCTAGCTCCACCCACAGAGTCTAGCTCCACCCACACAGTCTAGCTCCACCCATACAGTCTAGCTCCACCCACACAGTCGAGCTCCACCCACACAGTCTAGCTCCAGCCACACAGTCTAGCTCCAGCCAAACAGTCTAGCTCCACCCACGCAGTCTAGCTCCACCCACACAGTCTAGCTCCACCCACACAGTCTAGCTCCAACCACGCAGTCTAGCTCCACCCACACAGTCTAGCTCCACCCACACAGTCTAATATAATAAGAAGCTTTAGGATCATTTGGAATATGGACTAAGGACATTATGGACATATGGACAGATGGACTGAGGACATATTATAGACAGATGGACTGAGGACATATTATGGACAGATGGACTGAGGACATATTATGGACAGATGAACTGAGGACATATTATGGACAGATGAACTGAGGACATATTATGGACAGATGGACTGAGGACATATTATGGACAGATGGACTGAGGACATATTATGGACAGATGGACTGAGGACATATTATGGACAGATGGACTGAGGACATATTATGGACAGATGGACTGAGGACATATTATGGACAGATGAACTGAGGACATATGGACAGATGGACTGAGGACATATGGACAGATGGACTGAGGACATATTATAGACAGATGGACTGAGGACATATTATGGACAGATGGACTGAGGACATATTATGGACAGATGAACTGAGGACATATTATGGACAGATGGACTGAGGACATATTATGGACAGATGGACTGAGGACATATTATGGACAGATGGACTGAGGACATATTATAGACAGATGGACTGAGGACATATTATGGACAGATGGACTGAGGACATATTATGGACAGATGAACTGAGGACATATTATGGACAGATGAACTGAGGACATATTATGGACAGATGGACTGAGGACATATTATGGACAGATGGCCTGAGGACATATTATGGACAGATGGACTGAGGACATATTATGGACAGATGGACTGTGGACATATTATGGACAGATCGACTGAGGACATATTATGGACAGATGGACTGAGGACATATTATGGACAGATGAACTGAGGACATATTATGGACAGATGGACTGAGGACATATTATGGACAGATGGACTGAGGACATATTATGGACAGATGGACTGAGGATATATTATGGACAGATGGACTGAGGACATATTATGGACAGATGCACTGAGGACATATTATGGACAGATCGACTGAGGACATATTATGGACAGATGGACTGAGGACATATTATGGACAGATGGACTGAGGACATATTATGGACAGATGGACTGAGGACATATTATGGACAGATGGACTGAGGACATATTATGGACAGATGGACTGAGGACATATTATGGACAGACGGACTGAAAACATATTATGGACAGATGAACTGAGGACATATTATGGACAGATGGACTGAGGACATATTATGGACAGATGGACTGAGGACATATTATGGACAGATGGACTGAGGACATATTATGGACAGATGGACTGAGGACATATTATGGACAGATGAACTCAGGACATATTATAGACAGATGGACTGAGGACATATTATGGACAGATGAACTGGGGACATATTATGGACAGATGGACTGAGGACATATTATGGACAGATGGACTGAGGACATATTATGGACAGATGGACTGAGGACATATTATGGACAGATGGACTGAGGACATATTATGGACAGATGGACTGAGGACATATTATGGACAGATAGACTGAGGACATATTATGGACAGATGGACTGAGGACATTTTATGGACAGATGGACTGAGGACATATTATGGACAGATGAACTGAGGACATATTATGGACAGATGGACTGAAGCCATAACTCCAATTGAAAATATCTAGTTTTGTCTCTTCTTTACCAGGGTCTGTAGTCTAGAGGATGTATTATATTCCAACTGAGTCCATGGCTGATCATCAGAGGGCATCATATTTTCCATACAGTGAACTACTTCTGACCAGGGCCCATTTAGAACAGAGGCCCAGGTGAGGTAGGTCTGACCAGGGCCCATTTAGAACACAGGCCCAGGTGAGGTAGGTCTGACCAGGGCCCATTTAGATCACAGGCCCATGTGAGGTAGGTCTGACCAGGGCCCATTTAGGACACAGGCCCATGTGAGGTAGGTCTAACCAGGGCCCATTTAGAACACAGGCACAGGTGAGGTAGGTCTGACCAGGGCCCATTTAGAACACAGGCCCATGTGAGGTAGGTCTGACCAGGGCCCATTTAGAACACAGGTCCAGGTGAGGTAGGTCTGACCAGGGCCCATTTAGAACACAGGCCCAGGTGAGGTAGGTCTGACCAGGGCACATTTAGAACACAGGTCCAGGTGAGGTAGGTCTGACCGGGGCCCATTTAGAACACAGGCCCATGTGAGGTAGGTCTGACCAGGGCCCATTTAGAACACAGGCCCAGGTGAGGTAGGTCTGACCAGGGCACATTTAGAACACAGGTCCAGGTGAGGTAGGTCTGACCGGGGCCCATTTAGAACACAGGCCCATGTGAGGTAGGTCTGACCAGGGCCCATTTAGAACACAGGCCCAGGTGAGGTAGATCTGACCAGGGCGCATTTAGAACACAGGCCCATGTGAGGTAGGTCTGACCAGGGCCCATTTAGAACACAGGCCCATGTGAGTTAGGTCTGACCGGGGCCCATTTAGAACACAGGCCCATGTGAGGTAGGTCTGACCAGGGCCCATTTACGACACAGGCCTAGGTGAGGTAGGTCTGACCAGGACCCATTTAGGACACAGGCCCATGTGAGGTAGGTCTGACCAGGGCACATTTAGGACACAGGCCTAGGTGAGGTAGGTCTGACCAGGGCCCATTTAGGACACAGGCCCATGTGAGGTAGGTCTGACCAGGGCCCATTTAGAACACAGGCCCATGTGAGGTAGGTCTGACCAGGGCCCATTTAGGACACAGGCCTAGGTGAGGTAGGTCTGACCAGGACCCATTTAGGACACAGGCCCAGGTGAGGTAGGTCTGACCAGGGCCCATTTAGGACACAGGCCTAGGTGAGGTAGGTCTGACCAGGGCCCATTTAGGACACAGGCCCAGGTGAGGTAGGTAGACAGACCCAGGTGAGGTAGGTAGACAGGCCCAGGTGAGGTAGGTAGACAGGCCCAGGTGAGGTAGGTAGACAGACCCAGGTGAGGTAGGTAGACAGGCCCAGGTGAGGTAGGTAGACAGGCCCAGGTGAGGTAGGTAGACAGACCCAGGTGAGGTAGGTAGACAGGCCCAGGTGAGGTAGGTAGACAGACCCAGGTGAGGTAGGTAGACAGGCCCAGGTGAGGTAGGTAGACAGGCCCAGGTGAGGTAGGTAGACAGACGAGCTCACCTGAAGTCAGAGCCTCGGCGTTTGCCGTTCTCAGGTTCCCCCGGATCCGGGCAATAATTGGACAGTTGTTTAATTCCTCCTTCGTTCACTGTAGGAACAAAATAACAGGTAGAAACACAATGTTACTGTTTATCAGGCTTATTGATCCACTATAGAAACACACCAATCAGGTAGAAACACAATGTTACTGTTTATCAGGCTTATTGATCCACTATAGAAACACAATGTTACTGTTTATCAGGCTTATTGATCCACTATAGAAACACACCAATCAGGTAGAAACACAATGTTACTGTTTATCAGGCTTATTGATCCACTATAGAAACACAATGTTACTGGTTATCAGGCTTATTGATCCACTATAGAAACACACCAATCAGGTAGAAACACAATGTTACTGTTTATCAGGCTTATTGATTCACTATAGAAACACACTAATCAGGTAGAAACACAATGTTACTGTTCATCAGGCTTATTGATCCACTATAGAAACACACCAATCAGGTAGAAACACAATGTTACTGTTTATCAGGCTTATTGATCCACTATAGAAACACACCAATCAGGTAGAAACACAATGTTACTGTTTATCAGGCTTATTGATCCACTATAGAAACACACCAATCAGGTAGAAACACAATGTTACTGTTTATCAGGCTTATTGATCCACTATAGAAACACAATGTTACTGTTTATCAGGCTTATTGATCCACTATAGAAACACACCAATCAGGTAGAAACACAATGTTACTGTTTATCAGGCTTATTGATCCACTATAGAAACACAATGTTACTGGTTATCAGGCTTATTGATCCACTATAGAAACACACCAATCAGGTAGAAACACAATGTTACTGTTCATCAGGCTTATTGATCCACTATAGAAACACACCAATCAGGTAGAAACACAATGTTACTGTTTATCAGGCTTATTGATCCTCTATAGAAACACACCAATCAGGTAGAAACACAATGTTACTGTTTATCAGGCATATTGATCCACTATAGAAACACACCAATCAGGTAGAAACACAATGTTACTGTTTATCAGGCTTATTGATCCTCTATAGAAACACACCAATCAGGTAGAAACACAATGTTACTGTTTATCAGGCTTATTGATCCACTATAGAAACACACCAATCAGGTAGAAACACAATGTTACTGTTTATCAGGCTTATTGATCCACTATAGAAACACAATGTTACTGTTTATCAGGCTTATTGATCCACTATAGAAACACAATGTTACTGGTTATCAGGCTTATTGATTCACTATAGAAACACACCAATCAGGTAGAAACACAATGTTACTGTTCATCAGGCTTATTGATCCACTATAGAAACACAATGTTACTGTTTATCAGGCTTATTGATTCACTATAGAAACACACCAATCAGGTAGAAACACAATGTTACTGTTTATCATGCTTATTGATCCACTATAGAAACACAATGTTACTGTTTATCAGGCTTATTGATCCACTATAGAAACACAATGTTACTGTTTATCAGGCTAATTGATCCACTATAGAAACACAATGTTACTGTTTATCAGGCTTATTGATCCACTATAGAAACACAATGTTACTGGTTATCAGGCTTATTGATCCACTATAGAAACACACCAATCAGGTAGAAACACAATGTTACTGTTTATAAGGCTTATTGATTCACTATAGAAACACACTAATCAGGTAGAAACACAATGTTACTGTTCATCAGGCTTATTGATCCACTATAGAAACACACCAATCAGGTAGAAACACAATGTTACTGTTTATCAGGCTTATTGATCCACTATAGAAACACACCAATCAGGTAGAAACACAATGTTACTGTTTATCAGGCTTATTGATCCACTATAGAAACACACCAATCAGGTAGAAACACAATGTTACTGTTTATCAGGCTTATTGATCCTCTATAGAAACACACCAATCAGGTAGAAACACAATGTTACTGTTTATCAGGCTTATTGATCCACTATAGAAACACACCAATCAGGTAGAAACACAATGTTACTGTTTATCAGGCTTATTGATCCACTATAGAAACACAATGTTACTGTTTATCAGGCTTATTGATCCACTATAGAAACACAATGTTACTGGTTATCAGGCTTATTGATTCACTATAGAAACACACCAATCAGGTAGAAACACAATGTTACTGTTCATCAGGCTTATTGATCCACTATAGAAACACAATGTTACTGTTTATCAGGCTTATTGATTCACTATAGAAACACACCAATCAGGTAGAAACACAATGTTACTGTTTATCATGCTTATTGATCCACTATAGAAACACAATGTTACTGTTTATCAGGCTTATTGATCCACTATAGAAACACAATGTTACTGTTTATCAGGCTAATTGATCCACTATAGAAACACAATGTTACTGTTTATCAGGCTTATTGATCCACTATAGAAACACAATGTTACTGTTTATGAGGCTTATTGATCCACTATAGAAACACAATGTTACTGTTTATCAGGCTTATTGATCCACTATAGAAACACAATGTTACTGGTTATCAGGCTTATTGATCCACTATAGAAACACACCAATCAGGTAGAAACACAATGTTACTGTTTATCAGGCTTATTGATCCACTATAGAAACACAATGTTACTGTTTATCAGGCGTATTGATCCTCTATAGAAACACAATGTTACTGTTTATCAGGCTTATTGATCCACTATAGAAACACAATGTTACTGTTTATCAGACTTATTGATCCACTATAGAAACACAATGTTACTGTTTATCAGGCTTATTGATCCACTATAGAAACACAATGTTACTGTTTATCAGACTTATTGATCCACTATAGAAACACAATGTTACTGTTTATCAGGCTTATTGATCCACTATAGAAACACAATGTTACTGTTTATCAGGCTTATTGATCCACTATAGAAACACAATGTTACTGGTTATCAGGCTTATTGATCCACTATAGAAACACAATGTTACTGGTTATCAGGCTAATTGATCCACTATAGAAACACAATGTTACTGTTTATCAGGCTTATTGATCCACTATAGAAACACAATGTTACTGTTTATCAGGCTTATTGATCCACTATAGAAACACACCAATCAGGTAGAAACACAATGTTACTGTTTATCAGGCTTATTGATCCACTATAGAAACACAATGTTACTGTTTATCAGGCTTATTGATCCACTATAGAAACACACCAATCAGGTAGAAACACAATGTTACTGTTTATCAGGCTTATTGATCCACTATAGAAACACACCAATCAGGTAGAAACACAATGTTACTGGTTATCAGGCTTATTGATCCACTATAGAAACACACCAATCAGGTAGAAACACAATGTTACTGTTCATCAGGCGTATTGATCCACTATAGAAACACACCAATCAGGTAGAAACACAATGTTACTGTTTATCAGGCTTATTGATCCACTATAGAAACACAATGTTACTGTTTATCAGGCTTATTGATCCACTATAGAAACACAATGTTACTGTTTATCAGGCTTATTGATCCACTATAGAAACACAATGTTACTGTTTATCAGGCTTATTGATCCACTATAGAAACACAATGTTACTGTTTATCAGGCTTATTGATCCACTATAGAAACACAATGTTACTGTTTATCAGGCTTATTGATCCACTATAGAAACACACCAATCAGGTAGAAACACAATGTTACTGTTTATCAGGCTTATTGATCCACTATAGAAACACACCAATCAGGTAGAAACACAATGTTACTGTTTATCAGGCTTATTGATCCACTATAGAAACACAATGTTACTGTTTATCAGGCTTATTGATCCACTATAGAAACACAATGTTACTGTTTATCAGGCTTATTGATCCACTATAGAAACACAATGTTACTGTTTATCAGGCTTATTGATCCACTATAGAAACACAATGTTACTGTTTATCAGGCTTATTGATCCACTATAGAAACACAATGTTACTGTTTATCAGGCTTATTGATCCACTATAGAAACACACCAATCAGGTAGAAACACAATGTTACTGGTTATCAGGCTTATTGATTCACTATAGAAACACAATGTTACTGTTTATCAGGCTTATTGATTCACTATAGAAACACACCAATCAGGTAGAAACACAAAAGAACCCTTACCACAGAGGGTTCTACCTGGAACCAAAAAGGGTTCTACCTGGAACCAAAGGCATTCTATCTGGAACCAAAAGGGTTCCTTTTGGAACCCTTTTCTCCATGAGTGTAGCTAAACGCCCCAGCTTAAAACAAAGAACCACCCCGTCTCAAATAAGCAAATAGCCCAAACACAAACACAAACACAAACACAAACACAAACAGGAAGTGATTAGCATAAAGACACACAGGAAACTTACTCAGAGACCATTTGTTATTGTTGTCCTTTCCCGGTAGTAACTTTACTCCTCTGGATTTCAGCTCACCAGAGCTTTTCACTGGATGAGAGCAATAAAAAACAATGGCATTAGATGAGAGGAAGTTCCAGCATTAGATGAGAGGAAGTTCCAGCATTAGATGAGAGGAAGTTCCAGCATTAGATGAGAGGAAATTCCAGCATTAGATGAGAGGAAGTTCCAGCATTAGATGAGAGGAAGTTCCAGCATTAGATGAGAGGAAGTTCCAGCATTAGATGAGAGGAAGTTCCAGCATTAGAATGAGAGGAAGTTCCAGCATTAGATGAGAGGAAGTTCCAGCATTAGATGAGAGGAAGTTCCAGCATTAGATGAGAGGAAGTTCCAGCATTAGATGAGAGGAAGACGCAGTGGCGGTTTGGGTTCAGTAATAACACATCGCCCCTTGTGAGGAACGAACATCATGAATAATTGCTATCGGATTCATATTTGTTTTAGAATAGTGAGCCATTACCCCTGCTACATACAGCAGAGTGAGTCATTATCCCTGCTACATACATAAAGGTGAGTCATTATCCCTACTACATACAGAAATGTGAGTCATTATCCCTGCTACATACAGCAGAGTGAGTCATTATCCCTGCTACATACAGAAAAGTGAGTCATTATCCCTGCTACATACAGCAGAGTGAGTCATTATCCCTGCTACATACAGCAGAGTGAGTCATTATCCCTGCTACATACAGAAAAGTGAGTCATTATCCCTGCTACATACAGCAGAGTGAGTCATTATCCCTGCTACATACAGAAAAGTGAGTCATTATCCCTGCTACATACAGAAAAGTGAGTCATTATCCCTGCTACAAACAGAAGAGGGAGTCATTATCCCTGCTACATACAGAAGAGGGAGTCATTATCCCTGCTACATACAGAAGAGGGAGTCATTATCCCTGCTACATACAGCAGAGTGCGTCATTGTGCCCTCTATTATCCCTGCTACATACAGGAAAGGAGTCATTATCCCTGCTACATACAGGAAAGGTGAGTCATTATCCCTGCTACATACAGGAAAGGAGTCATTATCCCTGCTACAAACAGAATAGAGTGTCATTTCAGTGGCATGACCATAACTTCATTGATAAATTCCATATCAAAATGTATTAGATTGATTGTCTTTGCAACTGACGTGTTTACAGGGGGTGAAAAGGTATCCAATTGAATCCAAATCGACCTTTTTATGAATATGAATGAATAGAATATAATATAATAGGATGAATCAAAAACAATCCCCTAGAACCCTCCAAGACAGGGCCGCAGCCTTGTTTTCATTGTGCCCCTCTAACAATCCCCTAGAAACCCTCCAAGACAGGGCCGAAGCCTTGTTTTCATTGTGCCCCTCTAACAATCCCCTAGAACCCTCCAAGACAGGGCCGAAGCCTAGTTTTCATTGTGCCCCTCTAACAATCCCCTAGAAACCCTCCAACAATCCCCTAGAAACCCTCCAGACAGGGCCGAAGCCTAGTTTTCATTGTGCCCCTCTAACAATCCCCTAGAACCCTCCAAGACAGGGCCGAAGCCTTGTTTTCATTGTGCCCCTCTAACAATCCCCTAGAACCCTCCAAGACAGGGCCGAAGCCTTGTTTTCATTGTGCCCCTCTAACAATCCCCTAGAACCCTCCAAGACAGGGCCGAAGCCTAGTTTTCATTGTGCCCCTCTAACAATCCCCTAGAAACCCTCCAAGACAGGGCCGAAGCCTAGTTTTCATTGTGCCCCTCTAACAATCCCCTAGAAACCCTCCAAGACAGGGCTGCAGCCTTGTTTTCATTGTGCCCCTCTAACAATCCCCTAGAACCCTCCAAGACAGGGCCGCAGCCTTGCTTTCATTGTGCCCCTCTAACAATCCCCTAGAACCCTCCAAGACAGGGCCGCAGCCTTGCTTTCATTGTGCCCCTCTAACAATCCCCTAGAAACCCTCCAAGACAGGGCCGCAGCCTTGTTTTCATTGTGCCCCTCTAACAATCCCCTAGAACCCTCCAAGACAGGGCCGCTTATTAGGGCTTATTAGGGGTTATGAGTGGTTATTAGGGCTTATTAGGGGTTATGAGTGGTTATTAGGGCTTATTAGGGGTTATGAGTGGTTATTAGGGGTTATGAGTGCTTATTAGGGGTTATGAGTGGTTATTAGGGCTTATTAGGGGTTATGATAAGTGGTTATTAGGGCTTATTTAGGGGTTATGAGTGGTTATTAGGGCTTATTAGGGGTTATGAGTGGTTATTAGGGGTTATGAGTGGTTATTAGGGGTTATGAGTGGTTATTAGGGCTTATTAGGGGTTATGAGTGGTTATTAGGGGTTATGAGTGGTTATTAGGGGTTATGAGTGGTTATTAGGGCTTATTAGGGGTTATGAGTGGTTATTAGGGGTTATGAGTGGTTATTAGGGCTTATTAGGGGTTATGAGTGGTTATTAGGGCTTATTAGGGGTTATGAGTGGTTATTAGGGCTTATTAGGGGTTATGAGTGGTTATTAGGGGTTATGAGTGGTTATTAGGGGTTATGAGTGGTTATTAGGGCTTATTAGGGGTTATGAGTGGTTATTAGGGCTTATTAGGGGTTATGAGTGGTTATTAGGGGTTATGAGTGGTTATTAGGGCTTATTAGGGGTTATGAGTGGTTATTAGGGCTTATTAGGGGTTATGAGTGGTTATTAGGGGTTATGAGTGGTTATTAGGGCTTATTAGGGGTTATGAGTGGTTATTAGGGCTTATTAGGGGTTATGAGTGGTTATTAGGGCTTATTAGGGGTTATGAGTGGTTATTAGGGCTTATTAGGGGGGTTATGAGTGGTTATTAGGGCTTATTAGGGGTTATGAGTGGTTATTAGGGCTTATTAGGCTTGTCTCAGCCTTAGTATTTATGCTGCAGTAGTTTATGTGTCGGGGGCTTAGGGTCAGTTTGTTATATCTGGTTAGTACTTCTCCTGTCCTTATTCGGTGTCCTGTGTGATTAGGGCTTATCTTAAGTGGTTATTAGCGTTCTCTAATTCTCTCCTTCTCTCTTTCTTTCTCTCTCTCGGGGTTAGGACCTGAGCCCTAGGACCATGCCCCAGGACTACCTGACATGATGACTCCTTGCTGTCCCCAGTCCACCTGGCCATGCTGCTGCTCCAGTTTCAACTGGCCTGGGCCCTAGGACCATGTCCCAGGACTACCTGACATGAGGACTCCTTGCTGTCCCCAGTCCACCTGGCCATGCTCCTGCTCCAGTTTCAACTGTTCTGCCTTACTATTATTCAACCATGCTGGGTCATTTATGAACATTTGAACATCTTATGGCCACGTTCTGTTATAATCTCCACCCGGGGTTACAGCCAAAAGAGGACTGGCCACCCCACATATGCTCTCTCTAATTCTCTCTTTCTTTCTCTCTCTCTCGGAGGACCTGAGCCCTAGGACAGTGCCCCAGGACTACCTGACATGATGGCTCCTTGCTGTCCCCATTCCACCTGACTGCTGCTGCTCAGTTTCAACTGTTCTGCCTTATTATTATTCGACCATGCTGGTCATTTATGAACATTTGAACATCTTGGTCATGTTCTGTTATAATCTCTACCCGGCACAGCCAGAAGAGGACTGGCCACCCCACATAGCCCGGTTCCTTATCTAGGTTTCTTCTAGGTTTTGGCCTTTCTAGGGAGTTTTTCCTAGCCACCGTGCTTTTACACCTGCATTGTTTGCTGTTTGGGGTTTTAGGCTGGGTTTCTGGTTACAGCACTTTGAGATATCAGCTGATGTACGGTTATTAGGGCTATATAAATAAATTTGATTTGATTTGATTTGATTAGGGGTTATGAGTGGTTATTAGGGCTTATGAGTGGTTATTAGGGCTTATTAGGGGTTATGAGTGGTTATTAGGGCTTATTAGGGGTTATGAGTGGTTATTAGGGCTTATTAGGGGTTATGAGTGGTTATTAGGGGTTATGAGTGGTTATTAGGGCTTATTAGGGGTTATGAGTGGTTATTAGGGCTTATTAGGGGTTATGATTAGTGGTTATTAGGGCTTATTAGGGGTTATGAGTGGTTATTAGGGCTTATTAGGGGTTATGAGTGGTTATTAGGGGTTATGAGTGGTTATTAGGGCTTATTAGGGGTTATGAGTGGTTATTAGGGCTTATTAGGGGTTATGAGTGGTTATTAGGGGTTATGAGTGGTTATTAGGGCTTATTAGGGGTTATGAGTGGTTATTAGGGCTTATTAGGGGTTATGAGTGGTTATTAGGGCTTATTAGGGGTTATGAGTGGTTATTAGGGGGTTATTAGGGGTTATGAGTGGTTATTAGGGGTTATTAGGGGTTATTAGAGTGGTTATTAAAGAACAATTAGGTATCAAAGAACAAGGAGGACCTGTTGAACATGGCAACACAAAAAATATAGTCAGGTAATTGTATAAAGAGTTCCTTGGTCCTCCTTGTCCGTCTACAAAGACTTTCAGGTGAAAAACACAAACATTTTACGGTTATCAAACGTGACAATGAATTCATTCAATAAATCGGTTGATTGTGTCTTACCTTGATACTGAAGTGTGAATCCTTTATTTAGATGACTCCTGTCGGTCACAAAATGGAGTCTGAGCCAGTTCTTGTTGCTGATGACGGGCGCTGGTATATTCACACCAGATAACCTGCAGGTAAAGATACAGACATAACAGCCTCTGTAATCTGACGGGTTCAATCACCTGTCATGTCTGTCCTGTTCCAGACTATCTGTTTCTCCACATGTACACGACCGCTGTTACTTCAGGGACAAGAAGAGAAAGAGAAACAACCAGTATCTGCTATCTAAAGAACAGGGTTATCACACACAGCTGTTATAGTCTATAACAACATGGTTATCACACACAGCTGCTGTAGTCTATAACAACATGGTTATCACACACAGCTGTTATAGTCTATAACAACATGGTTATCACACACAGCTGTTATAGTCTATAACAACATGGTTATCACACACAGCTGCTGTAGTCTATAACAACAGGGTTATGAGACACAGCTGCTGTAGTCTATAACAACATGGTTATCAGACACAGCTGCTGTAGTCTATAACAACAGGGTTATCACACACAGCTGTTATAGTCTATAACAACATGATTATCACACACAGCTGTTATAGTCTATAACAACAGGGTTATCAGACACAGCTGTTATAGTCTATAACAACATGATTATCAGACACAGCTGATATAGTCTATAACAACAGGGTTATCACACACAGCTGCTGTAGTCTATAACAACAGGGTTATCACACACAGCTGCTGTAGTCTATAACAACAGGGTTATCACACACAGCTGTTATAGTCTATAACAACAGGGTTATCACACACAGCTGTTATAGTCTATAACAACAGGGTTATCACACACAGCTGTTATAGTCTATAACAACAGGGTTATCAGACACAGCTGTTATAGTCTATAACAACAGGGTTATCACACACAGCTGCTGTAGTCTATAACAACAGGGTTATCACACACAGCTGCTATAGTCTATAACAACAGGGTTATCACACACAGCTGCTGTAGTCTATAACAACAGGGTTATCAGACACAGCTGCTGTAGTCTATAAGATCGAAACAAGATCATATTTTTAGAGAATATTAAAATGAGAGGAGGTTGTCAGAGACCTCCCTGAGCAGAGCAGCTTAAAGGCTCCAGTAGTTTTGTAATGACTGGTAGGAACATCACAGTAATGACTGGTATGAAAATCACAGTAATGACTGGTATGAAAATCACAGTAATGACTGGTAGGAACATCACAGTAATGTCTGGTATGAACATCACAGTAATGACTGGTAGGAACATCACAGTAATGACTGGTATGAACATCACAGTAATGACTGGTAGGAACATCACAGTAATGACTGGTATGAACATCACAGTAATGTCTGGTAGGAACATCACAGTAATGACTGGTAGGAACATCACAGTAATGACTGGTAGGAACATCACAGTAATGACTGGTAGGAACATCACAGTAATGTCAGGTAGGAACATCACAGTAATGACTGGTAGGAACATCACAGTAATGACTGGTAGGAACATCACAGTAATGTCTGGTAGGAACATCACAGTAATGACTGGTAGGAACATCACAGTAATGACTGGTAGGAACATCACAGTAATGACTGGTAGGAACATCACAGTAATGACTGGTAGGAACATCACAGTAATGTCTGGTAGGAACATCACAGTAATGACTGGTAGGAACATCACAGTAATGTCTGGTAGGAACATCACAGTAATGACTGGTAGGAACATCACAGTAATGACTGGTATGAACATCACAGTAATGACTGGTAGGAACATCACAGTAATGACTGGTAGGAACATCACAGTAATGACTGGTATGAACATCACAGTAATGACTGGTAGGAACATCACAGTAATGTCTGGTATGAACATCACAGTAATGACTGGTAGGAACATCACAGTAATGACTGGTAGGAACATCACAGTAATGACTGGTAGGAACATCACAGTAATGACTGGTAGGAACATCACAGTAATGACTGGTAGGAACATCTGGTAGGAACAACACACAACTGTAGACTGTAATGACAGTAATGTCTGGTAGGAACATCACAGTAATGACTGGGAGGAACATCACAGTAATGACTGGTAGGAACATCACAGTAATGACTGGTAGGAACATCACAGTAATGACTGGATGAACATCACAGTAATGTCTGGTAGGAACATCACAGTAATGTCTGGTAGGAACATCACAGTAATCACTGGTAGGAACATCACAGTAATCACTGGTAGGAACATCACAGTAATGACTGGGAGGAACATCACTGCCAGAGGTTTGTGCTGGTTTGTCTGGCTAACCAGGCCAGGGTTGAGTGGCATCCTAACCCATTTACACTGCACTACTTTAACCAGGGCCCATAGGGCCAGAGACAGAGCCACACTATATAAGGAACATAGTGCACTACTATAACCAGGGCCCATAGGGCCAGAACCCAGAACCACACTATATAGGGAACATACTGCATTACTATAACCAGGGCCCACAGGGCCAGAACCAGAACCACACTATATAGGGAACATACTGCATTACTATAACTAGGGCCCACAGGGCCAGAACCACACTATATAGGGAACATACTGCCTCCCTCCCTCCCTCTCTCCCTCTCCACCTGCCTCCCTCCCCTCTCTGGTTTGTCTCCACCTGCCTCCCTCCCTCTCTCCCTCCCCACCTGCCTGCCTCCCTCCCCCTCTCTCTCCACCTGCCTCCCTCCCTCTCTCCCTCCCCGACCTGCCTGCCTGCATCCCTCCCTCTCTCCCTCCCCTCTCCCACCTGCCTCCCTCCCTCTCTCCCCCCTCCCCCCTCTCCCTCCCCGACCTGCCTGCCTGCATCCCTCCCTCTCTCCCTCCCCCCCCTCCTCTCCACCTGCCTCCCTCCCTCTCTCCCTCCCCGACCTGCCTGCCTGCATCCCTCCCTCTCTCCCTCTCCACCTGCCTCCCTCCCTCCCCCTCTCTCCCACCTGCCTGCCTGCCTCCCTCTCTCCCCCTCTCTCCCTCCCCCCCTCTCTCCACCTGCCTGCCTGCATCCCTCCCTCTCTCCTTCCCCGCCTCTCCTCAGCTTCACACACAGTCAATGCAACACAATACAAACCCAACACACAGCTATTAAACAAGGTTTCTTGTTTTCATTTGTCTTTTAGAAATGGAAGTTAAATCCCCTTTGTTACCACAGAGAGAGAGAGAGAGACGTTGCAGTATGGTAACATCAAAAGGTTGAATAATGAAACAATATTTCTATATTCCCCCCCCCCAAAAAAAAATTGGAAGGGTCTGTGGATACTTAATAAAGAACTATCATGTCGAATTCATTTTCTAATTTGTGATGTAACTAAGCGTCACGGATGGAACATTCATTACACACACTTGGCCCACGGATGGAACATTCATTACACACACTTGGCCCACGGATGGAACACGGATGGAACATTCATTACACACACTTGGCCCACGGATGGAACATTCATTACACACACTTGGCCCACGGATGGAACATTCATTACACACACTTGGCCCACGGATGGAACATTCATTACACACTTGGCCCACGGATGGAACTTGGCCCACGGATGGAACATTCATTACACACACCCACGGATGGAACATTCATTACACACACTTGGCCCACGGATGGAACATTCATTACACACACTTGGCCCACGGATGGAACATTCATTACACACACTTGATGGAACATTCATTACACACACTTGGCCCACGGATGGAACATTCATTACACACACTTGGCCCACGGATGGAACATTCATTACATTACATGGAACATTCATTACACTTGGCCCATGGAACATTCATTACACACACTTGGATTGTATTTGTATATTCATTACACACACTATGTGCCCTTTGTTCACTGTGGTCCATTATTGTTTCTCTGTGGAACCGTTGGGGATGGAACATTCATTACACACACTTGTGTTGGAACATTTGTGGAACATTGTGGAACATTGTTTTGTTTTGTGTTGTGTTGTGTTGTGTTGTTCATTACACACTTGGCCCACGGATGGAACCATTACACACACTTGTGGATTGCCCACGGATGGAACATGATGATTGGCCCACGGATGGAACGTCTTACGTGGCCCACGGATGGTGTTCATTACCATTGGAACATGCACACACTTGGCCCAGTTGTATTTGTATATTTATTGTTCACTGTGGTCCATTATTGTTTCTCCGTTGTGTTTTTGTGTTTTTTGGGCTTTGGGGCCTTGTGGATTGCGCTGATGATTACGGGTCTCGTCCCGTAGTGTTAACCATTGTGCGAGTGTGTTATGTATTCGAGGTACTCTCCGCTCTTTTGTTTTGGGCTTTGGGGCCCTTGTGGATTGCGCTGATGATTACGGGTCTCGTCCCGTAGTGTTAACCATTGTGCGAGTGTGTTATTTATTCGAGGTACTCTCCGCTCTTTTGTTTTGGGTTTCAACCCTGTGTTTTTGTTATGTGATTGTTTGGTTTTCGTCCCCGTGCCTTTACACGGCAAGCCGTAATTTGGGTTAACATTTTTTTTTAAACTATTACACATTCCTCTGAATCATTTATTCCAGCGTGACAATAGGGACAGTATAACAACATAACTGTATCTCTGAATGTGTATATTTCCCAGTGATAAGATTTACATATAGATGTTGTGGAACTTATATGATTAAATACGAAACTATTTGTGAGAAGATGTAATGTGATGTTAGCCTTCTAAATGAGTGAATTGTTTTTCAAATAAAATCTTAACCAAGTCAGTGGCCACACCCACGTGAGCCCAGACATTATGACAAAAGGAGAGAATGTCCTTTTCCCCCGAGTGCTTAAGGTCTGGGGAGTTTCCTGGCCACGGACCCAAAATATTGATGTTTTGTTCCCGAGCCACTTAGCCTTATGGCAAGGTGCTCCATCATGCTGGAAAATGCATTGTTTGTCACCAAACTGTTTCTGGGTGGTTGGGAGAAGTTGCTCTCGGAGGATGTGTTGGTACCATTATTTATTCATGGCTGTGTTCTTAAAAATTGTGAGTGAGCCCACTCCCTTGGCTGAGAAGCAACCCCACACATGAATGGTCTCAGGATGCTTTACTGTTGGCATGACACAGGACTGATGGTAGCGCTCACCTTGTCTTCTCCGGACAAGCTTTTTACGGATGCCCAAAACATGTGTGTGTGTGTGTGTGTGTCCTGACATTCCTAAGCAAGCTCTGTACTGGTGGTGCCCTGAACCCTGAACCCGCAGCTGAATCAACTTTAGGAGACGGTCCTGGCGCTTGCTGGACTTTCTTGGGCACCCTGAAGCCTTCTTCACAACAATTGAACCGCTCTCCTTGAAGTTCTTGATGATCCGATAAATGGTTGATTTAGGTGCAATCTTACTGGCATTCTGGAATATATGCAAATTGCCATCATACAAACTGAGGCAGCAGACTTTGTGAAAATTAATATTTGTGTCATTCTCAAAACTTTTGGCCACAAAACTGTAGTAATCAATTTGTAAGATATTCTGTTTGTGTGTTTATTTAATCTGTGTGATTATTTAGTTAGTTAGTTAGTAAATAAATAATTAAGCCAATTTGTATGTTGCTCATTCATCATTGATGTGTTTGTGCAGATATCCAAGGACGACATTCAGAATGAGACAATAATTAAGCCAATTTGTATATTGCCGATTCATCATTGATGGGTTTGTGCAGATATCCAAGGACGACATTCAGAACGAGACAATAATTAAGCCAATTTGTATGTTGCTCATTCATCATTGATGGGTTTGTGCAGATATCCAAGGACGACATTCAGAACGAGACAATAATTAAACCAATTTGTATATTGCTGATTCATCATTGATGGGTTTGTGCAGATATCCAAGGACGACATTCAGAACGAGTCTGACAGTAAATAAGATTTCGTGAATTGACGTAAGAGATATTTATATCTTTAGAGTTTAGTCGGGAGATAGTAACTCGTTAAATAACTTTTTTCCGTGGTGCCCCAATTATTACTACCTCAATTATTACTACCTAGATTCGTGTCCTGAATCTACCTAGTGTCCTGAATCTACCTAGTGTCCTGAGTCTACCTAGTGTCCTGAGTCTACCTAGTGTCCTGAATCTACCTAGTGTTCTGAATCTACCTAGTGTCCTGAATCTACCTAGTGTCCTGAATCTACCTAGTGTCCTGAATCTACCTAGTGTCCTGAATCGGGTCACATACGTAGTGTTGAAGAGGAAACAGAGAAACACTGTCAGTGTTAAAAAAAGAGAGAGTTTGATTGGATGGAATCTAAATACCACACAAGGATAACAGGATGAATGTCATCAAAATAACTAGAACTCAAATGTATCGTGTCTTGTGTCCTTCTGTAGCTCAGTTGGTAGAGCATGGCGCTTGTAACGCCAGCGTAGTGGGTTCGATTCCCGGGACCACCCATACGTAGAATGTATGCACACATGACTGTAAGTCGCTTTGGATAAAAGCGTCCGCTAAATGGCATATATTATTATATTATTATTATTATTAAAACTGTTTGAATGATGCCTGTGAGTATAACAGAACTCATATGGCAGCAAAAACCTGAGAGAAAAAATACCAAACAGGAAGTGGGAAATGTGAGGTTTGTAGGTTTGCCCATCTAATATACAGTGTCTATGGGGTCATATGACACTTCCTATGGCTTCCACTGTCAACTGTCTTCGGGAACCTTGTTTGATGCTCCTACTGTGAAGGATGAGGGAATAAGAGCTGATTGACGCGCCCCCCCCCGAGTTAGCTGCCTTCCATTGCATTTCTACAGACAAAGGAAATCTCCGGTTGAAACATTATTGAATATTTATGTTAAAAACATCCTAAAGATTGATTCTATCGTTTGACATCGTTTCTATGAACTGTAATAGAATTTGTTGACTTTTCATCTGGCCTGCGCGTCATGAATTTGGATTTTGGAACTAAACGTAAAGGAGGTATTTGGACATAAATCATGGACTTTATCGAAACAAAACAAACGTTTATTGTGGAACTGGGATTCCTGGGAGTGCATTCTGATGAAGGTCATCAAAGGTAAGTGAATATTTATAATGCTATTTGTGACTTCTGTCGACTCCACAACATGAATATGGAGACGGCTTGTTTTGTTGTCTGAGCGCTGTACTCAGATTATTGCATGGTGTGCTTTTTCCCGTAAAGTTTTGCTGATTAAAGAAGCAATAAAACCCTCCTTCTATAGACTAGTTGAGTATCTGGAGCATCAGCATTTGTGGGTTCGATTACAGGCTCAAAATGGCCCAAAACAAATAACTTTCTTCTGAAACTCATTAGTCTATTCGTGTTCGGAGAAATGAAGGCTATTCCATGCGAGAAATTGCCAAGAAACTGAAGATCTCGTACAACGCTGTGTACTACTCCCTTCACAGAACAGCGCAAACCGGCCCTACCCAGAATAGAAAGAGGAGTGGGAGGCCCCAGTGCACAGCTGAGCAAGAGGACAAGTACATTAGCGTGTCTACTTTGAGAAACACACACCTCACAAGTCCTCAAATGGCAGCTTCATTAAATAGTACCCTTCAAAACACCAGTCTCAACGTCAACAGTGAAGAGGCGACTCCGGGAGGCTGGCCTTCTACGCAGAGTTCCTCTGTCCAGTCTCAACGTCAACAGTGAAGAAGCGACATTGGGATGCTGGCCTTCTACGCAGAGTTCCTCTGTCCAGTCTCAACGTCAACAGTGAAGAGGCGACTCCGGGAGGCTGGCCTTCTAGGCAGAGTTCCTCTGTCCAGTCTCAACGTCAACAGTGAAGAGGCGACTCCGGGAGGCTGACCTTCTAGGCAGAGTTCCTCTGTCCAGTCTCAACGTCAACAGTGAAGAGGCGACTCCGGGAGGCTGGCCTTCTACGCAGAGTTCCTCTGTCCAGTCTCAACGTCAACAGTGAAGAAGCGACATTGGGATGCTGGCCTTCTAGGCAGAGTTCCTCTGTCCAGTCTCAACGTCAACAGTGAAGAGGCGACTCCGGGAGGCTGGCCTTCTACGCAGAGTTCCTCTGTCCAGTCTCAACGTCAACAGTGAAGAGGCGACTCCGGGAGGCTGGCCTTCTACGCAGAGTTCCTCTGTCCAGTCTCAACGTCAACAGTGAAGAGGCGACTCCGGGAGGCTGGCCTTCTACGCAGAGTTCCTCTGTCCAGTCTCAACGTCAACAGTGAAGAGGCGACTCCAGGATGCTGGCCTTCTAGGCAGAGTTCCTCTGTCCAGTCTCAACGTTAACAGTGAAGAAGCGACTCCGGGAGGCTGGCCTTCTACGCAGAGTTCCTCTGTCCAGTCTCAACGTCAACAGTGAAGAAGCGACTCCGGGAGGCTGGCCTTCTAGGCAGAGTTCCTCTGTCCAGTCTCAACGTCAACAGTGAAGAGGCGACTCCGGGAGGCTGGCCTTCTAGGCAGAGTTCCTCTGTCCAGTCTCAACGTCAACAGTGAAGAAGCGACTCCGGGAGGCTGGCCTTCTAGGCAGAGTTCCTCTGTCCAGTCTCAACGTCAACAGTGAAGAAGCGACTCCGGGATGCTGGCCTTCTAGGCAGAGTTCTTCTCTCCAGTGTCTGTGTTCTTTTGCCCATCTTAATCTATTGTATTTATAGGCCAGTCTGAGATGTGGCTTTTTCTTTGCAATATTTATACGTGTGACTTACCACAACAATATCATGTGACCGTATCAAGTGTCCAACACTTAAATATATGGCGCATGCATCTGTTTATGTACTGCACATGTGCACCTCCCTGAGGTTTCAACTCAGGTTGCATGGCCTTAATTAACTTACGTATGGAATACTTTGTGATAAGTGTGTGTGTGTAACAGTATATGGGGCGGCAGGGTAGCCTAGTGGTTAGAGCATTGGACTAGTAACCGGAAGGTTGCAAGTTCAAACCCCCAAGCTGACAAGGTCGTTCTGCTCCTGAACAGGCAGTTAACCCACTGTTCCTAGGCCGTCATTGAAAATAAGAATTTGTTCTTAACTGACTTGCCTAGTTAAATAAAGGTTAAAAAAAAATATAAAAAATGTAAAAATCAAGTATGCTAATGTAAGTTTGTGTGTAACAGTATATCAAGTATGCTAATGTAAGTCTGTGTGTAACAGTATATCAAGTATGATAATGTCAGTCTGTGTGTAACAGTATATCAAGTATGATAATGTCAGTCTGTGTGTAACAGTATATCAAGTATGATAATGTCAGTCTGTGTGTAACAGTATATCAAGTATGCTAATGTACCGGAGTGAAGGCATTTGGGCGGAGGTGTAAAATACTTTAAATACTTTAAAGTACTACTTAAGTCTGTTTTTTTGTTGTTGTTATTTGTACATTACTTTATTATTTATATTTTTTACATATTTTACCTCATAAAGAAAGTAATGTACTTTTTACTCCGTACAATTTCTTTAACACTCAAAAGTCCCACGTTACATTTTGACCAGGAGAATTGTCTAATTCAAACACTTATCAAGAGTGTGGTCACTCCCTGGTCATCCCTACTGCCTCTGATCTGGAGGACTCACTAAACAGAGAACATCCCTGGTCATCCCTACTGCCTCTGATCTGGAGGACTCACTAAACAGAGAACATCCCTGGTCGTCCCTACTGCCTCTGATCTGGAGGACTCACTAAACAGAGAACATCCCTGGTCATCCCTACTGCCTCTGATCTGGAGGACTCACTAAACAGAGAACATCCCTGGTCATCCCTACTGCCTCTGATCTGGAGGACTCACTAAACAGAGAACATCCCTGGTCATCCCTACTGCCTCTGATCTGGAGGACTCACTAAACAGAGAACATCCCTGGTCATCCCTACTGCCTCTGATCTGGAGGACTCACTAAACAGAGAACATCCCTGGTCATCCCTACTGCCTCTGATCTGGAGGACTCATTAAACAGAGACCATCCCTGGTCATCCCTACTGCCTCTGATCTGGAGGACTCACTAAACAGAGAACATCCCTGGTAACCTCTACTGCCTCTGATCTGGAGGACTCACTAAACAGAGAACATCCCTGGTCGTCCCTACTGCCTCTGATCTGGAGGACTCACTAAACAGAGAACATCCCTGGTCACCTCTACTGCCTCTGACCTGAAGGACTC
Organism: Oncorhynchus keta; assembly: GCF_023373465.1. NCBI lineage: Eukaryota > Metazoa > Chordata > Actinopteri > Salmoniformes > Salmonidae > Oncorhynchus > Oncorhynchus keta. The sequence continues at coordinate 18,993 of NW_026281014.1, read as the reverse complement.
ACTAAACAGAGAACATCCCTGGTCGTCCCTACTGCCTCTGATCTGGAGGACTCACTAAACAGAGAACATCCCTGGTCATCCCTACTGCCTCTGATCTGGAGGACTCACTAAACAGAGAACATCCCTGGTCATCCCTACTGCCTCTGATCTGGAGGACTCACTAAACAGAGAACATCCCTGGTCACCTCTGTCTCTGATCTGGAGGACTCACTAAACAGAGAACATCCCTGGTCGTCCCTACTGCCTCTGATCTGGTGGACTCACTAAACAGAGAACATCCCTGGTCCATCCCTACTGCCTCTGATCTGGAGGACTCACTAAACAGAGAACATCCCTGGTCATCCCTACTGCCTCTAATCTGGAGGACTCACTAAACAGAGAACATCCCTGGTCATCCCTACTGCCTCTAATCTGGAGGACTCACTAAACAGAGAACATCCCTGGTCACCTCTACTGCCTCTGATCTGGAGGACTCATTTAAACAGAGAACATCCCTGGTCATCCCTACTGCCTCTGATCAGGAGGACTCACTAAACAGAGAACATCCCTGGTCACCTCTACTGCCTCTGACCTGGAGGACTCACTAAACAGAGAACATCCCTGGTCCATCCCTACTGCCTCTGACCTGGAGGACTCACTAAACAGAGAACATCCCTGGTCACCTCTACTGCCTCTGACCTGGAGGACTCACTAAACAGAGAACATCCCTGGTCATCCCTACTGCCTCTAATCTGGAGGACTCATTAAACAGAGATGCTTTGTTTGTAAATGATGTCTGAGTGTTGGAGTGTTGCCCCTGGCTACCCATCAATTTAAAAAAAATCAATTATGCCGTCTGATTTGCTTAATATCAGGAAGTTGAAATTGTTTATTTTGACTTTTGATATTTAAGTACATTGTGCCCCAGGCTATCCGTCAATAAATTTTTTTTTATAATTTGTGCCGTCTGGTTTTAATATAAGGAATTTAAATGATTTCTACGTTTACTCAAGTATGTCCATGTATTATTTTTTCCACCACTGGATGTGGCTCGGGGTTTTAGCAGTTATTCCACATGACCCATCAATTTAGACAAGTGTATCTGGGTAAGTATCAACTAATATTTATAGAACGTATTTTTTATCTTTTGACACTTTCTGTTGAAATTGATTTTTTCCTTATTGTAGGCTACTACCACTTTAAATCTTTATCACATGACCTCATGTGAATCCTTAAAGAGATGGGTGGGGCTAAAGGCTTAATAAGAGGGCGTGAACAATGCTAAATGGGTGGGGCTAAAGGCTTAAGAGGGCGTGAACAATGTTAAATGGGTGGGGCTAAAGGCTTATAAGAGGGCGTGGACAATGATGAATGGGTGGGGCTAAAGGCGTAAGAGGGCGTGAACAATGGGCGTGATCTCGACAGTCAGTGAAAATGACTTTGTGAATTCAAAAATACTAGGAGCTTTTCTAATCCATCCTGGCAGTGGAAGAAATAGGGTGTTCCTCTGGGAGTTTAGAAGGTAATTGATTTCACATAACGTGACCTTTTCTGCACACTGAGCCATTTTACTGAAATCTAAATGACACAAATATTGTAGGAAGAATGAAAAAAAAAAGCATTCAGTTTCTGAGACACTCAACGACCGCGTCCCAACCGGCACTTTAAACCCCTTTTACAGGGAGCCTTGGTCAAAAGTAGCGCACTAGATAGGGAATTATTGAGCCACTCTGAAATGTCTGCATTCCTGGCTGCACAATGAACTCTTCAATGTCTAGGGCTTGGGGACTGGGTAGGGTTATAACTTAGAGAGGAAAGGTCTAGGGCTTGGGGACTGGGTGGGGTTATAACTTAGAGAGGAAAGGTCTAGGGCTTGGGGACTGGAGACTGGGTGGGGTTATAACTTAGAGAGGAAAGGTCTAGGGCTTGGGGGCTGGTTAGGGTTATAACTTAGAGAGGAAAGGTCTAGGGCTTGGGGACTGGGGACTGGGTAGGCAATAACTTAGAGAGGAAGGGTCTAGGGCTTGGGGACTGGGTAGGGTTATAACTTAGAGAGGAACAGGCTTGGGGACTGGGTAGGGTTATAACTTAGAGAGGAAAGGTCTAGGGCTTGGGGACTGGGTAGGGTTATAACTTAGAGAGGAAAGGTCTAGGGCTTGGGGGCTGGTTAGGGTTATAACTTAGTGAGGAAAGGTCTAGGGCTTGGGGACTGGGTAGGGTTATAACTTAGAGAGGAAAGGTCTAGGGCTTGGGGACTGGGTAGGGTTATAACTTAGAGAGGAAAGGTCTAGGGCTTGGGGGCTGGTTAGGGTTATAACTTAGTGAGGAAAGGTCTAGGGCTTGGGGACTGGGTAGGGTTATAACTTAGAGAGGAAAGGTCTAGGGCTTGGGGACTGGGTAGGGTTATAACTTAGAGAGGAAAGGTCTAGGGCTTGGGGGCTGGTTAGGGTTATAACTTAGTGAGGAAAGGTCTAGGGCTTGGGGACTGGGTAGGGTTATAACTTAGAGAGGAAAGGTCTAGGGCTTGGGGACTGGGTAGGGTTATAACTTAGAGAGGAAAGGTCTAGGGCTTGGGGGCTGGTTAGGGTTATAACTTAGAGAGGAAAGGTCTAGGGCTTGGGGACTGGGGACTGGGTAGGCAATAACTTAGAGAGGAAGGGTCTAGGGCTTGGGGACTGGGGACTGGGTATGCAATAACTTAGAGAGGAAGGGTCTAGGGCTTGGGGACTGGGTAGGGTTATAACTTAGAGAGGAACAGGCTTGGGGACTGGGTAGGTAATAGCTTAGAGAGGAAAGGTCGAGGGCTTGGGGACTGGGTAGGGTTATAACTTAGAGAGGAAAGGTCTAGGGCTTGGGGACTGGGGACTGGGTAGGCAATAACTTAGAGAGGAAGGGTCTAGGGCTTGGGGACTGGGGACTGGGTATGCAATAACTTAGAGAGGAAAGGTCTAGGGCTTTGGGACTAAATAGGCAATAACTTAGAGAGGAATGGGCTTGGGGACTGGATAGGTAATAACATAGAGAGGAAAGGTCTAGGGCTTGGAGACATCTGTTAAAACTAGAGATATCTGTTAAAACTAGAGATATCTGTTAAAACTAGATATCTGTTTAAAACTAGAGATATCTGTTTAAAACTAGAGATATCTGTTACAACTAGAGATATCTGTTACAACTAGAGACATCTGTTAAAACTAGAGACATCTGTTAAAACTAGAGATATCTGTTAAAACTAGAGATATCTGTTTAAAACTAGAGATATCTGTTAAAACTAGAGATATCTGTTAAAACTAGAGATATCTGTTTAAAACTAGAGATATCTGTTAAAACTAGAGATATCTATTAAAACTAGAGATATCTGTTAAAACTATAGATATCTGTTACAACTAGAGATATCTGTTAAAACTAGAGATATCTGTTTAAAACTAGAGACATCTGTTTAAAACTAGAGACATCTGTTTAAAACTAGAGATATCTGTTAAAACTAGAGATATCTGTTTAAAACTAGAGATATCTGTTAAAACTAGAGATATCTGTTAAAACTAGAGATATCTGTTAAAACTAGAGATATCTGTTTAAAACTAGAGATATCTGTTAAAACTAGAGATATCTGTTAAAACTAGAGATATCTGTTACAACTAGAGATATCTGTTTAAAACTAGAGATATCTGTTTGTTTGCATGGGCTGTGTCTCAATCCACAATCCATGAAGGTCGCCCTTCATATCCTCCTATGTCGCCCTTCTCACAAAACCGTCTGTAGTGGGGTGTGCCTAGTAGTCGGCCAAAATGAGTATCGTAACGAATACGGACAATTATCTGAATCCGATTTATGATCAGAGTATTTTTTTTGTTGTTGTAATTTTCTGTGATATAAAGAAGAAGAAAAAACGTTGTGTTGCCAGGATCTTTCTCATATCAGTCGTGTCCGAGGTTCCACGTGGTCCATATAACTCAACTGGCTGTCGGTTAAGAGAAAGGCGGGCTTTACGTTGATCCTGTTGTTTCTGATTGGATAGAGTGAACCTGTATTTCTCAGAGAGAATGCCAAGAGTGTGCAAAACTGTCTTCAAGGCAAACGGTGGCTCTGCTTTTAAGAATCTCAAATATACAACAACTAAAATGTGTTGGTTATTACATGATTCCATATGTGTTATTACATGATTCCATATGTGTTATTACATGATTACATATGTGTTATTATATGATTCCATATGTGTTACTACATGATTACATATGTGTTATTACATGATTCCATATGTGTTATTACATGATTCCATATGTGTTATTACATGATTCCATATGTGTTATTACATGATTCCATATGTGTTATTACATGATTCCATATGTGTTATTACATGATTCCATATGTGTTATTATATGATTCCATATGTGTTATTACATGATTCCATATGTGTTATTACATGATTCCATATGTGTTATTACATGATTCCATATGTGTTATTACATGATTCCATATGTGTTATTACATGATTCCATATGTGTTATTACATGATTCCATATGTGTTATTACATGATTCCATATGTGTTATTACATGATTCCATATGTGTTATTACATGATTCCATATGTGTTACTACATGATTCCATATGTGTTATTACATGATTCCATATGTGTTATTTCATAGTTTTAATGTCTGCACTATTATTCTATCGTGTAGAAAATAGTCTAAATAAAGAAAACCCCTGGAATGAGTAGGTGTGTCCAAACTTTTGACTGGTACTGCAGATATTCAGCAATCCTGACTCACCAGATACTCTCAATCAAATTCAAATGTATTTATATAACCCTTCTTACATCACCCGATGTCAGAAAGTGCTGTACAGAAACCCAGCCTAAAACCCCGAAACAGCAAGCAATACAGGTGTAGAAGCACAGTGGCTTTGAAAAACTCCCTAGAAAGGCCAGAATCTAGGAAGAAACCTAGAGAGGAACCAGGCTATGAGGGGTGGAGATTATAAACCTAGAGAGGAACCAGGCTATGAGGGGTGGAGATTATAAACCTAGAGAGGAACCAGGCTATGAGGGGTGGAGATTATAAACCTAGAGAGGAACCAGGCTATGTGGGGTGGCCAGTCCTCTTCTGGCTGTGCCGGGTGGAGATTATAAACCTAGAGAGGAACCAGGCTATGAGGGGTGGGCCAGTCCTCTTCTGGCTGTGCCGGGTGGAGATTATAAACCTAGAGAGGAACCAGGCTATGAGGGGTGGGCCAGTCCTCTTCTGGCTGTGCCGGGTGGAGATTATAAACCTAGAGAGGAACCAGGCTATGAGGGGTGGGCCAGTCCTCTTCTGGCTGTGCCGGGTGGAGATTATAAACCTAGAGAGGAACCAGGCTATGAGGGGTGGGCCAGTCCTCTTCTGGCTGTGCCGGGTGGAGATTATAAACCTAGAGAGGAACCAGGCTATGCGGGGTGACCAGTCCTCTTCTGGCTGTGCCGGGTGGAGATTATAAACCTAGAGAGGAACCAGGCTCTGAGGGGTGGCCAGTCCTCTTCTGGCTGTGCCGGGTGGAGATTATAACAGAACATGGCCAAGATGTTCAAATGTTCACAGATGACCAGCAGGGTCAGATAATAATACTGTGTAACTCTGATATTTCCTCCAGACAGTTGTGTTTCTCAAACACATTATAGGTATAACCAAAGTGAAGAGATCTGTCGGCGTGCCCTTGAGCAAGGCACTTAACCCTACATTTCTCCAGGGTTGCCGTTGACAACGGCAGACCCCTGACCGTGACCCCAACTCTCCGAGGGTGTCTCATAGGGGAAATGGAATATGCAACAAACAAAAATCACATTTCCATTTCACGAGTATAAAACACACTTGTATATATGTGTGAAACAGGACAAATATAAAAACTAAAACCTAATTATAATTATTATTTTTATTACATCAGTTGGCTTTAGTTTAAAAGTGTTATTAAATAATATATAATAATAAATGTATGCCATTTAGCAGACGCTTTTATCCAAAGCGACTTACAGTCATGTGTGCATACATTCTACGTATGGGTGGTCCCGGGAATCGAACCCACTACCCTGGCGTTACAAGCGCCATGCTCTACCAACTGAGCTACAAAAATAACAAAAACATAAACAATCCACTCACCAGATACTGGGCGGCTCTGATCCTTCTATCTCCAGAGAGCCGTGTTTGTCCTCTATCTGGAAGTCGGTGAACACCAGTGAGATGGTGTCTCCGGGGTCAGCCAGCACCGTCCACTTACATTCCCCAGCGTTGGACAGGTCACTGAGGAATTCAGGGCTGGAGATGATCCCACTGGACCCTCTCAACGTCCCGCCACACGTGTTCTCAGCTGTGGTGGTGGGCGGAGGGGAGGGGGGGGGGGGGAGTCCCCAATTAGTTAAATAGCTTAATAGAAAATGACTCAAGTAAAAGTGAAAGTCACTTAAGTATCTAAAGTAAAAGTATACATCAATAATTTCAAAGTGCTTATATTATATTATGCAAAACCAGACGGCACAATTTAAATGTTTTACAGAGAGCAAGGGGAACACTCCAACACTCCAAACACTCCAACACTCCAACACTCCAAACACTCCCAACACTCCCAACACTCCAACACTCCCAACACTCCAACACTCCAACACTCCAACACTGCAACCTCCAAACACTCCAACACTCCAACACTCCCAACACTGCAACACTCCCAACACTCCAACACTCCCAACACTCCCAACACTCCAACACTCCCAACACTCCCAACACTCCCAACACTGCAACACTCCCAACACTCCAACACTCCCAACACTCCAACACTCCCAACACTCCATCACTCCAACACTCCCAACACTCCAAACACTCCAACACTCCAACACTCCAACACTCCCAACACTCCCAACACTCCATACACTCCAACACTCCCAACACTCCCAACACTCCCAACACTCCAACACTCCAACACTCCAACACTCCCAACACTCCCAACACTCCAACACTCCAACACTCCAACACTCCAACACTCCCAACAATCCAACACTCCAACACTCCCAACACTCCAACACTCCAACACTCCCAACACTCCAAACACTCCAACACTCCAACACTCCAACACTCCATCATTTACAAACAAAGCATGTGTGTTTAGTAAAATCTGTAAGATCTGAGGCAATAGAGATGACCAGGGATGTTCTCTGTTTAGAGAGTCCACCAGATCTCAGGCAATAGAGATGACCAGGGATGTTCTCTGTTTAGAGAGTCCACCAGATCTCAGGCAATAGAGATGACCAGGGATGTTCTCTGTTTAGAGAGTCCACCAGATCTCAGGCAATAGAGATGACCAGGGATGTTCTCTGTTTAGAGAGTCCACCAGATCTCAGGCAATAGAGATGACCAGGGATGTTCTCTGTTTAGAGAGTCCACCAGATCTCAGGCAATAGAGATGACCAGGGATGTTCTCTGTTTAGAGAGTCCACCAGATCTCAGGCAATAGAGATGACCAGGGTTGTTCTCTGTTTAGAGAGTCCACCAGATCTCAGGCAATAGAGATGACCAGGGATGTTCTCTGTTTAGAGAGTCCACCAGATCTCAGGCAATAGAGATGACCAGGGTTGTTCTCTGTTTAAGAGTCCACCAGATCTCAGGCAATAGAGATGACCAGGGATGTTCTCTGTTTAGAGGGTCCACCAGATCTCAGGCAATAGAGATGACCAGGGATGTTCTCTGTTTAGAGGGTCCACCAGATCTCAGGCAATAGAGATGACCAGGGATGTTCTCTGTTTAGAGAGTCCACCAGCTCTCAAGCAATAGAGATGACCAGGGATGTTCTCTGTTTAGAGAGTCCACCAGATCTCAGGCAATAGAGATGACCAGGGATGTTCTCTGTTTAGAGAGTCCACCAGATCTCAGGCAATAGAGATGACCAGGGATGTTCTCTGTTTAGATCCACCAGATCTGAGGCAATAGGGATGACCAGGGATGTTCTCTGTTTAGAGAGTCCACCAGATCTCAGGCAATAGAGATGACCAGGGATGTTCTCTGTTTAGAGAGTCCACCAGATCTCAGGCAATAGAGATGACCAGGGATGTTCTCTGTTTAGAGAGTCCACCAGATCTCAGGCAATAGAGATGACCAGGGATGTTCTCTGTTTAGAGAGTCCACCAGATCTGAGGCAATAGAGATGACCAGGGATGTTCTCTGTTTAGAGAGTCCACCAGATCTCAGGCAATAGAGATGACCAGGGATGTTCTCTGTTTAGAGAGTCCACCAGATCTCAGGCAATAGAGATGACCAGGGATGTTCTCTGTTTAGAGAGTCCACCAGATCTCAGGCAATAGAGATGACCAGGGATGTTCTCTGTTTAGAGAGTCCACCAGATCTCAGGCAATAGAGATGACCAGGGATGTTCTCTGTTTAGAGAGTCCACCAGATCTGAGGCAATAGAGATGACCAGGGATGTTCTCTGTTTAGAGAGTCCACCAGATCTCAGGCAATAGAGATGACCAGGGATGTTCTCTGTTTAGAGAGTCCACCAGATCTGAGGCAATAGGGATGACCAGGGATGTTCTCTGTTTAGAGAGTCCACCAGATCTCAGGCAATAGAGATGACCAGCGTTGTTCTCTGTTTAGAGAGTCCACCAGATCTCAGGCAATAGAGATGACCAGGGATGTTCTCTGTTTAGAGGGTCCACCAGATCTCAGGCAATAGAGATGACCAGGGATGTTCTCTGTTTAGAGAGTCCACCAGATCTCAGGCAATAGAGATGACCAGGGATGTTCTCTGTTTAGAGGGTCCACCAGATCTCAGGCAATAGAGATGACCAGGGATGTTCTCTGTTTAGAGAGTCCACCAGATCTCAGGCAATAGAGATGACCAGGGATGTTCTCTGTTTAGAGGGTCCACCAGATCTCAGGCAATAGAGATGACCAGGGATGTTCTCTGTTTAGAGAGTCCACCAGATCTCAGGCAATAGAGATGACCAGGGATGTTCTCTTGATAAGTGTGTGCCCAGGACCATTTTCCTATTCTGCTAAGCATTCAAAATGTAATGAGTACTTTAGGGTGTCGGGGATAATGTATGTATGTGTTATTCTCTTTAATAATGTAGTGACGTAAAAGTTGTCAAAAATATAAATGGTATAGAGTACAGATACACCAAAAAACTACTTAATTAGTACTTTCAAGTATGTTTACTGAAGTACTTTGCGTCACTGCTCAGCTGTCAAACAAACAGAAGAACACAGTGGGGCAAAAAGTAAATACTTATTTTCCACCATAATTTGCAAATAAATTAATTTAAAATCCTACAATGTGATTTTCTGGATTTTTTTCCCTCATTTTGTCTGTCACAGTTGAAGTGTATCTATGATGAAAATTACAGGCCTCTCTCATCATTTTAAGTGGGAGAACTTGCACAATTGGTGGCTGACCCTTCTTTGGACACTGTGTTAACAACCCTCCAGGCAAGCTTCAATGCCATACAACTCTCCTTCCGTGGCCTCCAATTGCTCTAAAATACAAGTAAAACTAAATGCATGCTCTTCAACCGATCGCTACCTGCACCTACCCGCCTGTCCAACATCACTACTCTGGACGGCTCTGACTTAGAATACGTGGACAACTACAAATACTTAGGTGTCTGGTTAGACTGTAAACTCTCCTTCCAGACCCATATCAAACATCTCCAATCCAAAGTTAAATCTAGAATTGGCTTCCTATTTCGCAACAAAGCATCCTTCACTCATGCTGCCAAACATACCCTTGTAAAACTGACCATCCTACCAATACTCGACTTTGGCGATGTCATTTACAAAATAGCCTCCAATACCCTACTCAACAAATTGGATGCAGTCTATCACAGTGCAATCCGTTTTGTCACCAAAGCCCCATATGCTACCCACCATTGCGACCTGTACGCTCTCATTGGCTGGCCCTCGCTTCATACTCGTCGCCAAACCCACTGGCTCCATGTCATCTACAAGACCCTGCTAGGTAAAGTCCCCCTTATCTCAGCTCGCTGGTCACCATAGCATCTCCCACCTGTAGCACACGCTCCAGCAGGTATATCTCTCTAGTCACCCCCAAAACCAATTATTTCTTTGGCCGCCTCTCCTTCCAGTTCTCTGCTGCCAATGACTGGAACGAACTACAAAAATCTCTGAAACTGGAAACACTTATCTCCCTCACTTGCTTTAAGCACCAACTGTCAGAGCAGCTCACATATTACTGCACCTGTACATAGCCCACCTATAATTTAGCCCAAACAACTATCTCTTTCCCAACTGTATTTAATTTATTTATTTATTTTGCTCCTTTGCACCCCATTATTTTTATTTCTACTTTGCACATTCTTCCATTGCAAATCGACCATTCCAGTGTTTTACTTGCTATATTGTATTTACTTTGCCACCATGGCCTTTTTTGCCTTTACCTCCCTTCTCACCTCATTTGCTCACATTGTATATAGACTTGTTTATACTGTATTATTGACTGTATGTTTGTTTTACTCCATGTGTAACTCTGTGTCGTTGTATCTGTCGAACTGCTTTGCTTTATCTTGGTCAGGGTCGCAATTGTAAATGAGAACTTGTTCTCAACTTGCCTACCTGGTTAAATAAAGGTGAAATAAATAAAATAAATGACTAAATACTTTTTTCCCCCACTGTACGTTTAATATCAATTAATCTGTTGGCTCTGTTCCAATATGTAGACTGGAATAATACTAAGAATGAAGCCATGTATTCGGCTATATGTATTCCAAGTTGTATGCTAGCTAGTATGGGTATGACAGCATGGATAAGAGTCCAAGGTGTCTGGATTTACAGGATCAATTGACTGTGTCCCAAAGCCCCCTGTCTGCTCTTCTCCTTCTGGTCTGAGGGGTTCAGAAACCTTTGGTTCGTCAGAAGACTCAAACAACCACAACAGAATCCAAAACCATTCTGTTCCAATATCTAGATTCTACATTAACATGCCACATAGAATAAAGCATCTGGGTTTTTATTTTATCTTTATTTAACCAGGCAAGTCAGTTAAGAACAAATTCTTATTTTCAATGACGGCCTAGGAACATTGGGTTAACTGCCTGTTCAGGGGCAGAACGACAGATTTGTACCATGTCAACTCGGGGATTTGAACTTGCAACCTTTCGGTTACTAGTCCAACGCTCTAACCACTAAGCTACCCTGCAGCATTTGGGTTCCAGTGTTGGCCACGCGTTCTAAGTGATATTCTAGTATATTGGAATGTCATCTTTATGTTCTTGGCCTCAATAAGCGAACGGGCGCTTGAAGAACACAGCATCTGAGCGCCACACTATGATGAGGCCTCTATAACGTACCACCAGAGATGTTCACAAGTCTTTGAGGTAGAGTCCTAGTCAAGTCTTTTAGGGCCAAGTCTAAGTCAAGTCTCAAGTCTTTTAGGGCCAAGTCTAAGTCAAGTCTCAAGTCTTTGAGGTAGAGTCAAGTCAAGTCTTTTAGGGCCAAGTCCAAGTCAAGTCTCAAGTCTTTTAGGGCCAAGTATCAAGTTTTTTTAGGGCCAAGTCTAAGTCAAGTCTCAAGTATTTTAGGGCCAAGTCTAAGTCAATTCTCAAGTCTTTTAGGGCCAAGTCTAAGTCGAGTCTCAAGTCTTTTAGGGCCAAGTCTAAGTCAAGTCTCAAGTCTTTTAGGGCCAAGTCTAAGTCGAGTCTCAAGTCCCTTTTGGCAATGGCTTTCTGCCTGCTGTGGGTTTGGTCTATAAACCATGTAAATGATTTGAAGAGACTCGTGTATGAAAGAAAAGCACATCAGGCACTATTTAAATCAAAATACATTTCCTTTTAAAATGTAGACAGTTTACATTGATAAAAGTAATTGTTCAGGATATTTTTTTTTAAAACAATCAAACGTAACATTTTAAAGGGTATTTTGTGGCGGACATTGTCTATATTTCACTTCATTCAATCACACAAACAGAACATCTGTAGGTGAGGGAAGATAAATGACAAGCATGAATGTAAACCAGAATGACTGACAACTATTCAATAGCTGCACTTACTAAAGTGTCACTATACATATCAAACTAAATGGCATATATTATTATTATATTATTATATCAAACGTAATGACCTTTTATCCATAAAATACACTTCCTGACCTGGATACGTTAACAGAAATATAATCCCCTGTAACAAGTAGTAAATTACATCCTGTTTGCGGCCCCCTTTAGACAGAGAACATTTATGTTGCGGACAGGTGACATTTCAGAAAGATCAAGTTTGTCAGCGTTCCTGCACTGAGCCCGGCACGATGAGGGCACATGATGAGGCCACCGTGACTAAACACTCTCCCCACTGGGGGCGCTGGGGGCTGGCACAGCCAACACTGTCATTGCTACCTGCTTGAGCCTTGAAAAGTCTTTTGCATGGACCCCCCCCCCCCCAAAAAAAAGTCCAAACAAATCAACTTAATTTCCATCAGAAGATACTTCAATGTAGTGAAGAATCTCTGCTCTGAATATGACTTTATGTCTCTTTTTTCTTCTTGCTGCGGTCGTCAGAGAACATTCTGGAGGTTTCAACCGGGTGTTCTTCCTCTCCACTACCTGCTCTGCGTAACGGTGACTTTGGAGAATAAAATAAACATCAATAAAATAATGTATATAATCCAGAATATAACAGTAAACATTATACATGAAAAAAAAACGAATCATTATTATTTTGAATTTGCAAGCGACATAGAAAACATTGCATGTTGCAATGTATCGTACCCCACCAATCAGACTCTCCTTCAATTCAGCTTTATCTTCACGTGGTCATGAGGACAGAACAGGCAGACAGATGGATCCAGCAGCGCAGCTCATTATGTATTACAGTTTTTGTTGCCTGTTCATCCGAGTACTCCATTCTAACATTCACAAACCCCCCTGGAATCTGGTGTTTGAGTGACTGCTACAGTGCTTTTTACTAGACTGAAAAGGTGACGAGCTTGTGCTCGGGAATACTTTTCAGATGGAAATTGAGTGACAGAGCACAAGGAAGGGCAGCACTGAGTGTCACAGCTTTCTCCCCCTGAGTAAGGTCAGTGGCCTGGACAAAACAGGTCCCAAAAAATGTCCACTAACTCCAATAGCTGTCTCCATTCCCTTGGTGATAAACAGAGCTCCTTGTGTCCTTGGGCTTCAAGTAGACTATTGAGGCGTTGTTTTAACAAGCCGGAGGATGGACTTCCATCTGGTAGACACAGCAGCAGCGATAATACCATTCACTCACTGTACATATTCTTCATCCCTTTACACTTGTATGTATAAGGTAGTAGCTGTGGAATTGTTAGGTTAGATTACTCGTTGGTTATTACTGCGTTGTCGGAACTAGAAGCACAAGCATTTCGCTGCACTCGCATTAACATCTGCTAAACCATGTGTATGTGACCAAATAAAATGTTGTTTTGATTTGATTTGACTCCAAACTCAGCTTCAAAATGCATTCTTTCAGACCACAGGTAGTATTCTTTCAGACCACAGGTAGTATTCTTTCAGACCACAGGTAGTATTCTTTCAGACCACAGGTAATATTCTTTCAGACCACAGGTAGTATTCTTTCAGACCACAGGTAGTATTCTTTCAGACCACAGGTAGTATTCTTTCAGACCACAGGTAATATTCTTTCAGACCACAGGTAGTATTCTTTCAGACCACAGGTAGTATTCTTTCAGACCACAGGTAATATTCTTTCAGACCACAGGTAGTATTCTTTCAGACCACAGGTAATATTCTTTCAGACCACAGGTAGTATTCTTTCAGACCACAGGTAATATTCTTTCAGACCACAGGTAGTATTCTTTCAGACCACAGGTAGTATTCTTTCAGACCACAGGTAATATTCTTTCAGACCACAGGTAGTATTCTTTAAGACCACAGGTAGTATTCTTTCAGACCACAGGTAATATTCTTTCAGACCACAGGTAGTATTCTTTCAGACCACAGGTAGTATTCTTTCAGACCACAGGTAGTATTCTTTCAGACCACAGGTAGTATTCTTTCAGACCACAGGTAGTATTCTTTCAGACCACAGGTAGTATTCTTTCAGACCACAGGTAGTATTCTTTCAGACCACAGGTAATATTCTTTCAGACCACAGGTAGTATTCTTTCAGACCACAGGTAGTATTCTTTCAGACCACAGGTAGTATTCTTTCAGACCACAGGTAATATTCTTTCAGACCACAGGTAATATTCTTTCAGACCACAGGTAATATTCTTTCAGACCACAGGTAGTATTCTTTAAGACCACAGGTAGTATTCTTTAAGACCACAGGTAGTATTCTTTCAGACCACAGGTAATATTCTTTCAGACCACAGGTAGTATTCTTTAAGACCACAGGTAGTATTCTTTAAGACCACAGGTAATATTCTTTCAGACCACAGGTAGTATTCTTTCAGACCACAGGTAGTATTCTTTCAGACCACAGGTAGTATTCTTTCAGACCACAGGTAGTATTCTTTCAGACCACAGGTAGTATTCTTTAAGACCACAGGTAATATTCTTTCAGACCACAGGTAGTATTCTTTCAGACCACAGGTAGTATTCTTTCAGACCACAGGTAGTATTCTTTCAGACCACAGGTAGTATTCTTTCAGACCACAGGTATATTCTTTCAGACCACAGGTAGTATTCTTTAAGACCACAGGTAATATTCTTTCAGACCACAGGTAATATTATTTCAGACCACAGGTAGTATTCTTTAAGACCACAGGTAGTATTCTTTAAGACCACAGGTAATATTCTTTCAGACCACAGGTAGTATTCTTTCAGACCACAGGTAGTATTCTTTCAGACCACAGGTAGTATTCTTTCAGACCACAGGTAGTATTCTTTCAGACCACAGGTAGTATATGTAGTAAAGCTGTAAAGTTGAGTTACCTCAGCCATCACACTGTTTATGATTTGTTTAGTGTTTCCTTCAGTCCATCTCTTACTCACCAGTTGTAATGAACGGGGGAAATTCACTCTAAACTCTGTTGTCTGCAGTTGGTTTGGATAGCTTCACATCATTCATTGTACTCTTCACCAAATTATTCCCATATGCTATCATCACCATCATCATCATCATCATCATCAATATCAATATCAATATCATCATCATCATCATCATCATCATCATCATCATCATCATCATCATCATCATCATCATCATCATCATCATCATCATCATCATCCCCATCATCATCATCACCATCATCATCATCATCAATATCATTATTGCCATCATCATCATCATCATCAATATCATCAATATCAGTCTATCACAACTCAACAGAACTGTCTCCAGCAATGGGAGTTCATTTCTCTTCCCCCAGGGTGTGACCCTGTGAGTCTATCACAGCTCAACAGAACTGTCTCCAGCAATGGGAGTTCATTTCTCTTCCGTGGAAGAGGGGCGGCAGGGTAGCCTAGTGGTTAGCATGTTGGACTAGTAACTGGGGGTCAGGTAGCCTAGTGGTTAGAGTGTTGGACTAGTAACTAGGGGGTCAGGTAGCCTAGTGGTTAGACTAGTAACTGGGGTGGTCAGCAGCCTAGTGGTTAGAGTGTTGGACTAGTAACCGGGGGTCAGGTAGCCTAGTGGTTAGATGTTGGACTAGTAACTAGGGGGTCAGGTAGCCTAGTGGTTAGATGTTGGACTAGTAACTAGGGGGTCAGGTAGCCTAGTGGTTAGTGTTGGACTAGTAACCGGGGGGTCAGGTAGCCTAGTGGTTAGAGTGTTGGACTCTGGGGGGGTCAGGTAGCTGTGTTGGACTAGTAACTGAGGGGTCAGGTAGCCTCAGCAAGCCTGTGGTTAGTGTCTAGTAACTGGGGGGTCAGGTCCTAGTGGTTAGAGTGTTGGACTAGTAACCCCTAGTGGTTAGAGTGTTGGACTAGTAACTGAGGGGTCAGGTATCAGTAACTGAGGGGGTCTAGCAGTGGTTACAGTAACTGAGGGGGTCAGGTAGCTTCTGAGGGGTCAGGTAGCCTGTGGTTAGAGTGTTGGACTAGTAACCGGGGGGTTAGTGGTTAGAGTGTTGGACTAGTAACCGGGGGTCAGGTAGCCTAGTGGTTAGAGTGTTGGACTAGTAACCGGGGGTCAGGTAGCCTAGTGTTTAGAGTGTTGGACTAGTAACCGGGGGCCAGGTAGCCTAGTGGTTAAGTGTTGGACTAGTAACCGGGGGTCAGGTAGCCTAGTGGTTAGAGTGTTGGACTAGTAACTGGGGGGGTCAGGTAGCCTAGTGGTTGGAGTGTTGGACTAGTAACTGGGGGGTCATAGTGGTTAGGACTAGTAACCGGGGGGTCAGGTAGGAGTGTTGGACTAGTAACTGGGGGTCAGGTAGCCTAGTGGTTAGAGTGTTGGACTAGTGTTGGACTAGTAACTGGGGGGTCAGGGCCTAGTGGTTAGAGTGTTGGACTAGTAACCGGGGGTAGGTAGCCTAGTGGTTAGCAGTGTTGGTGGTTAGAGTGTTGGACTAGTAACTGGGGGGTCAGGTAGCCTAGTGGTTAGAGTGTTGGACTAGTAACTGGGGGGTCAGGTAGCCTAGTGGTTAGAGTGTTGGACTAGTAACCGGGGGGTCAGGTAGCAGTGGTTAGCTAGTAACCGGGGGTCAGGTAGCCTGGGTTAGAGTGTTGGACTAGTAACCGGGGGTCAGGTAGCCTTGGTTAGAGTGTTGGACTAGTAACTAGGTAGCCTAGTGGTTAGAGTGTTGGTAGTAACCGGGGGTCAGGTAGCCTAGTGGTTAGAGTGTTGGACTAGTAACTGGGGGGGTTAGTGGTTAGAGTGTTGGACTAGTAACTCAGGGGTTAGAGTGTTGGACTAGTAACCGGGGGGGTAGCCTAGTGGTTAGAGTGTTGGACTAGTAACCGGGGTGTGGTTAGGACTAGTAACTGGGGGGTCAGGTAGCCTAGTGGTTAGAGTGTTGGACTAGTAACTGGGGGGTCAGCCTAGTGGTTAGAGTGTTGGACTAGTAACTGGGGGGTCAGGTAGCCTAGTGGTTAGAGTGTTGGACTAGTAACTGGGGGGGTCAGGTAGCCTAGTGGTTAGAGTGTTGGACTAGTAACCGGAAGGTTGCGAGCTGACAAGGTACAAATCTGTTGTTCTGCCCCTGAACAGGCAGTTAACCCGCTGTTCCTAGGCTGTCATTGAAAATAAGAATTTGTTCTTAACTGACTTGCCTGGTCAA
Source organism: Oncorhynchus keta (assembly GCF_023373465.1). Taxonomy (NCBI): domain Eukaryota; kingdom Metazoa; phylum Chordata; class Actinopteri; order Salmoniformes; family Salmonidae; genus Oncorhynchus; species Oncorhynchus keta. The sequence continues at coordinate 1,851 of NW_026281014.1, read as the reverse complement.
ATAAAGATTTTAAAAAACTCTGAGGGGTGACCAGTCCTCTTCTGGCTGTGCCGGGTGGAGATTATAAACCTAGAGAGGAACCAGGCTATGAGGGGTGGAGATTATAAACCTAGAGAGGAACCAGGCTATGAGGGGTGGCTGAGGTAGAGAGGAACCAAGCTGAGGGGTGGGCCAGTCCTCTTCTGGCTGTACCAGGTCCAAGCTATGAGGGGTGGGCTTCCTCTTCTGGCTGTGCCGGGTGGAGATTATAAACCTAGAGAGGAACCAGGCTATGAGGGGTGGAGATTATAAACCTAGAGAGGAACCAGGCTATGAGGGGTGGCCAGTCCTCTTCTGGCTGTACCAGGTAGAGAGGAACCAAGCTATGAGGGGTGGGCCAGTCCTCTTCTGGCTGTACCAGGTGGGAACCAAGCTAGTCCTCTTCCTGGCTGTCCTCTGGCTGTGGAGAGAGGAACCAAGCTATGAGGGGTGGGCTATAAATCTTGTACCAGGTATTCTTCTGTAGCCCTCTTCTGGCTGTTGTTCCTCTTCTGGCTGTACCAGGTGAGAGGAACCAAGCTATGAGGGGTGGGCAGTCCCTCTTCTGGCTGTACCAGGTCAAGCTATGAGGGGTGGGCCAGTCCTCTTCTGGCCTACTTACTGGTCTAGATTATAAACCTAGTTATCATCTCTTCTGGCTGTACCAGGTAGAGAGGAACCAAGGACATGGCTGTGCCGGGTGGAGATTGTAAATGCCTCTTTGTTCAGTCAGTGAACACGGGCTTGGTCTATATGTTATCATCTAAGGACATGAAATGCCTAGTGAAGGGCTTGTCCTCTAAGGACACAGGCAGGTTGCAGGACATGATCAGGTCTTGCAGTATAGCCTCTGTTATGGCCTTCTGCCTGGGGTGGCCCTGGCTGTAAACATGGACACCTTTGGCGGTCAAGAATGAGTCAATGCGGCTCTGTCCTTCTGTCCCTGAACTGGTCACCTTTGTTTTGTAGAATTCAGCAGACAAACAACACGATGGATAGTTGCTGCTGACTTCAGATGGAAATACAAGAACACAAATATGTATTGATCTATGTGAGAGAGAGAGAGAGAGAGAGAGAGAGAGAGAGAGAGAGAGAGAGAGAGAGAGAGACAGAGAGAGAGGAGACAGAGAGAGAGAGAGAGAGAGAGAGAGAGAGAGAGAGAGAGAGAGAGAGAGAGAGAGAGAGAGAGAGAGAGAGAGAGAGAGAGAGAGAGAGAGAGAGAGAGAGAGAGAGAGAGAGAGAGAGAGAGAGAGAGAGAGAGAGAGAGAGAGAGAGAGAGAGAGAGAGAGAGAGAGAGAGAGAGAGAGAGAGGGAGGAGACAGAGAGAGAGAGAGAGAGAGATAGAGAGAGAGAGAGAGAGAGAGAGAGAGAGAGAGAGAGAGAGAGAGAGAGAGAGAGAGAGAGAGAGAGAGAGAGAGAGAGAGAGAGAGAGAGAGAGAGAGAGAGAGAGAGAGAGAGAGAGAGAGAGAGACAGAGAGAGAGAGAGAGAGAGAGAGAGAGAGAGAGAGAGAGAGAGAGAGAGAGAGAGAGAGACAGAGAGAGAGAGGATAGAGAGAGAGAGAGAGAGAGAGAGAGGGAGACAGAGAGAGAGAGATAGAGAGAGAGAGAGAGAGAGAGAGAGAGAGAGAGAGAGAGAGAGAGAGAGAGAGAGAGAGAGAGAGAGAGAGAGAGAGAGAGAGAGAGGAGAGACAGAGAGAGAGAGAGAGAGAGAGAGAGAGAGAGAGAGAGAGAGAGAGAGAGAGAGAGAGAGAGAGAGAGAGACAGAACTGTCTCCAGCAGAAATGTCCAAGATATGTCATGCTTTGAACTCTCATTTTACACTAAGTTACTTCC